>NW_027256081.1:0-65144 GCF_045679555.1 Salvelinus alpinus
TCCGGAGAAGACAAGGTGAGCGCTACCATCAGTCCTGTGTCATGCCAACAGTAAAGCATCCTGAGACCATTCATGTGTGGGATTGTTTCTCAGGCAAGGGAGTGGGCTCACTCACAATTTTTCCTAAGAACACAGCCATGAATAAAGAATGGTACCAACACATCCTCCGAGAGCAACTTCTCCCAACCATCCAGGAACAGTTTGGTGACGAACAATGCCTTTTCCAGCATGATGGAGCACCTTGCCATAAGGCAAAAGTGATAACTAAGAGGCTCGGGGAACAAAACATCGATATTTTGGGTCCATGGCCAGGAAACTCCCCAGACCTTAATCCCATTGAGAATTTGTGGTCAACCCTCAAGAGGTGGGTGGACAAACAAAACCCCACAAATTCTAACAAACACCAAGCATTGATTATGCAAGAATGGGCTGCCATCAGTCAGGATGTGGCCCAGAAGTTAATTGACAGCATGCCAGGGCGGATTGCAGAGGTTTTGAAAAAGAAGGGTCAACACTGCAAATATTGACTCTTTGCATCAACTTCATGTAATTATCAATAAAAGCCTTTGACACTTATGAAATGCTTGTAATTATACTTCAGTATTCCATAGTAACATCTGACAAAAATATCTAAAGACACTGAAGCAGCAAACTTTGTGGAAATTAATATTTTTGACATTCTCAAAACTTTTGGCCACAACTGTATACAGCTCACTGGCCATTGTTCAACAAGCCTACACCCAAACCTGTTTAATTCAGTTGACCACAGACCGTGTATCTGAAGTAGTAGACTCCTCTCACTAGTGCTGTAAAGAGACCTCTATCAGGAAAAAACATACAGTATGTTACGTGTACATTTTTGTATTTTTTATTTTGTCATCCAATGGTTGAAATACATGCATAGTACATTGTACCTGTAACTTGGTTCTAAACCTTGCTGATGTTTGTGATGACTTTGGGGTAGATCAATGTAGTGTCACGCCACCTATGGTCTGTCTGTGAATACAGCATCGAAGAAGAGAGATTGCATTCATTCCATTTGGTCATTATTGTTTAATCACTGTCAGCAGCAACACCAGTAGAACTACAGAAGCCCTCATTCTGACAACACTGTCTGGGGGTCATTTTTATACCTCAGTCATTACATACGATGCATTGCCTATATTTGGTGACACAGTTGTGTGAGGCCAAGGCCTTCACAAAGAGAACATTTGTGGATAAGATTATTGGTCGTGGGAAGAGTGAACCTGTTATTTATCATGTGTCTGCGTGAATTTCTATTTTCACCTGACATCACCTGAATAGAAAAGTCCAATCAAAAGTGAATATAAACAAAATGAATAAGGTTCTACTTGCAATGACTGTGATATGTGATTAGTTTTTTCCTACAAAACTTTTTATTTTAGATTTGTTTTGGCCCATTCACCTCTTCGGAGGACAAAAATAAATTTGTTTTTACAACGTTTTGTTTTTTTACATGTACATTCTACACACATTTTACATGCATGGTACCTTTCTTCTTGATAAGATAGCCCTTACACAGCCTGGTGGTGTGTTGGGTCATTGTCCCATTGAAAAACAAATGGTAGTTACACAAAGGGCAAACCAGATGGGATGGCATATTGCTGCAGAATTCTGTGGCAGCCATGCTGGTTAAGTGTGCCTTGAATTCTAAATAAATCACAGACAGTGTCATCAGTAAAGCACCATCACACCTCCTTCTCCATGCTTCACGGTGGGAACCACACCTGCGGAGATCATCCATTCACCTACTCTGCGTCTCACAAAGACACGGCGGTTGGAACAAAAATCTCCAAATTGGACTCATCAGACCAAAGGACAGATTCCAGCAGTCTAATGTCCATTGCTCGTGTTTCTTGGCCCAAGCAAGTCTCTTCTTATTATTGGTGTCCTTTAATAGTGGTTTCTTTGCAGCAATTCGACCATGAAGGCCTGATTCACACAGTCTCCTCTGAACAGTTGATGTTGAGATGTGTCTGTTACTTGAACTCTGAGGCATTTATTTGGGCTGCAATTTCTGAGGCTAGTAACATTAATGAACTTATCCTCTGTAGCAGGATAGTATCCCCGAGTCGCCTGTTCACTGTTGACGTTGAAACTGGTGTTTCGCAGGTACTATTTAATGAAGCTGTCATTTTTCTTACTGAACTTATTTGAATGCACTGACTGTTAAGTCGCTCTGGTTAGGAGTGTCTGCTAAATAACAAAAATATGAATGTGAATGTGTGCACAACACCGCCACTCCAACATGGTGTCCCCCAAACCCACCCATCCAGTCAATCCTCTTGTGACCTCAACCCCATGATTAGTGACCCCATGGTGACCTTTGACCCTGTCTCTCCCCAGGCTGATCAAACACACCAAGCAGCTGCTGGAGGAGAATGAGGAGAGGCTGTGTATCAAAGTCCTGCAGACCCTCCGAGAGATGATGACCAAAGACCGAGGATACGGAGAGAAGGTAGACCACGAGCCACATCACATCTTACCTTACATCCAACTGCAGCCCTGAACATCTAAAAACATCTCTTTCTTTCAATCACAGTTTGATTGATGAACAATTCTGTCTAGTGTCTAACCTCCTCTTTTTAGGTTTGCTCACATTGTAATACTCATCAACCAATGTCTGGGTGTGTTATTTATTCTGATGTGATATGGAATTATATGGGTCTATATAATGAATACACACACACAGCTTGGCCAAGCTAGACTGACCTCATGAATACTTGCCTGGCCACTAACTAACCTGCATGGCCCAATGAAAGCATCCATGTGTGAGGACAAGCATGAAGATGTACTGTAGCTCCCGATGGCCCATCTTCATATAAAAGCTATTGGTTCAGAATGGATGGAATTTCCCTCTTCTATTATACCAAACACTTTTCAATCTGTGTATAACACCTTCTAATATGGAATGCCATTTTGGTCTTTGCCTGTCAAAAATATACACGTCAAATAACACTTTGATGCGTCAAATAAGCGTTTAATTTGACACTACAAATAACAAAATTCTATAGACCCTTTTCCAGTATGCGACACACAGATGCGTGCGACTCTTGGCGTCATTAAGAAAGCCAACACCATCTGCGCCCAGTCAACATAGCCTAGATTAAAATTTGTATTACTTCTAAACAAAATAAAAAAATTGGTTTCTCATACGCTTACAATTATGCTTGTTTTGATTCTTGCTTGAATAGTCACTAAGATTATATTTCATTGTGATCTTTGTAAAATAAATATTTTGGATGCAGCAGTTGTTGGCTACAATGCTATCGCTAATTGATATAGGCTGTGCAAGCCAAGCACCACCACTATGATCAGTAGCACTGTCCAAGCTGCTGTAAAAAAATATGTTTACAATACTGCTTTGGTAATAACGCATTATTTCTTTGACCGAATGGAAAACGTCTGTGTGAGCATTTGAAATAAGATCAGGATCAAACGAGCAGGATCAAAAATGTTAGATACAGATGTTATTAGCATCTTCTGGGGTAGCTAGCTAACGTTAGCTTGATTACCTAGTTAGCACCAATGCCTGAAACAGCCTGAAAACAATGACCAGCAGAAACTGCATTTATTTTCAATAATAGCTAGGCAGCCACTTGTGTTCCTATTGAAATCAAATTTCAGTTCATGAAAATAACTAGCTCGCTAGCTATTTGTACATCCCTTTCAATCCCACTAGAGTCGTTAGACACACCGGTGCGTCAATCTAAGTTACATAACAAAATAATTTAAAAAACATCCGCCGGTGTTGCACTTCCGCATCTGCAGTGAAAGGTGGCAGAGCTAGAGCGGGGTTTGTCAGACCATGGACATCCCTATAATAGGTATCTGCAGTGAAAGGTGGCAGAGCTAGAGCGGGGTTTGTCAGACCATGGGACATCCCTATAATAGGTTTTCTAACGAAAATGTCTGTAGCGTCCGAACGGTTTGACCGAACACGATGGTGTTGTCCGTTTTGCTCTTTGACCCCCACAAATGTTAGGAGACTCGTCTGAAGTCAGTACAGTCGATGTGCCAATTTCTGTTTAGTAGTGTCCGAACCGTTTGGGCTACAAACTAATGGGACCCCGCTGTGGAAAGGGGAGATTCTCACGATGGTGTTCTCCATTTTGCTATACGACCCCCACAAGTGTCACGGGACTCGTCTGAAGGTACCCGGTACTGGTATAAAAAAAAAACGAATTGAAGTAATGAAGTTAGTTTTGTGCCTACCCCAAAAAAGGGGTTAAATATGTGTTAAAAAATATATACAGAACCAGTCAAAAGTTTGGACACCTACTCATTCAAGGATTTTTCTTTATTTTTACTTTTTTCTACATTGTAGAATAATAGTGAAGACATCAACACTATGAAATAACACATATAGAATCATGTAGTAACCCAAAAAGTGTTAAGCAAATCAAAATATATTTTACATTTCAGGTTCTTCACTGTAGCCACCCTTTGCCTTGATGACAGCTTTGCACACTCTTGGCATTCTCTCAACCAGCTTCATGAGGTAGCCACCTGGAATGCATTTCAATTAACAGGTGTTCCTTGTTAATTTGTGAAATGTATTTCCTTAATGCATTTGAGCCAATCAGTTGTGTTGTAACAAGGTAGGGGTGTGGCTCAGTGTGGCTCAGTTGGTAGAGCATGGCGCTTGCAACGCCAGGGTTGTGGGTTCATTCCCCACGGGGGGACCAGGATGAATATGTATGAACTTTCCAATTTGTAAGTCGCTCTGGATAAGAGCGTCTGCTAAATGACTTAAATGTAAATGTAAATGTGTTATACAGAAGATGGCCCTATTTGGTTAAAGACCAAGTCCATATTATGTCAAGAACAGCTCAAATAAACAGAGAATCATTACTTTAAGAGATGATGGTCAGTCAATCCGGGAAAATTTCAAGAACTCAAGAAAATTTCTTCAAGTGCAGTTGCAAAAACCATCAAGCGCTATGATGAAACTGGCTCTCATGAGGACCGCCACAGGAAAGGAGGACCCAGAGTTACCTCTGCTGCAGAGGATAAGTTCATTAGAGTTAACTGCACCTCCGATTGCAGCCCAAATAAAAAGTAACAGACACATCTCAACATCAACTGTTCAGAGGAGACTGCGTAAATCAGGCCTTCATGTTAGAATTGCTGCAAAGAAACCACTACTAAAGGACACCAATAAGAAGAGGAGACTTGCTTTGGCCAAGAAACACGAGCAATGGACATTAGACAAGTGGAAAACTGTCCTTTGGTCTGATGAGTCCAAATTTGATATGTTTGGTTCCAAACGCCAAGTCTTTGTGAGACGCAGAGTAGGTGAACGAATGATCTCCGCATGTGTGGTTCCCACCGTGAAGCATGGAGGAGGAGGTGTGATGGTGTGGGGGTGCCTTGCTGGTGATAATGTCAGTGATTTATTTAGAATTCAAGGCACACTTAACCAGCATGGCTACCACAGCATTCTGCAGTGATATCCCATCTGGTTTGCGCTTAGTCCCACTATCATTTGTTTTTCAACAGGACAATGACCCAACACACCTCCAGGCTGAGTAAGGGCTATTTGACCAAGGAGAGTGATGGAGTGTTGCGTCAGATGACCTGGCCTCCACAATCACCCGACCTTAACCCAATTGATATGGTTTGGGATGAGTTGGACCACAGAGTGAAGACAAAGCTGTTCAGCATATGTAGGAACTCCTTCAAGACTGTTGGAAAAGCATTCCATATGCAGCTGGTTGAGGGAATGCCAAGAGTGTGCAGAGCTGTCATCAAGGCAAAGGGTGGCTACTTTGAAGAATCTAAAATATATTTTGATTTGTTAATCACTTTTTTGGTTACTACATGATTCCATGTGTGTTATTTCATAGTTTTGATGTCTTCACTATTATTCTACAATGTAGAAAATAGTGAAAATAAAGAAAAACCCTTGAATGAGTAGGTGTGTCCAAACTTTTGACTGGTACTCTCTCTATATATATTTCCTTAGTATAATTCCTAGATTTAGGACACTTCAAAACCTATTTTTTAATGATACATTTTTTGACTCTCCTTTTTGCCTTTTATGACTGTTATGCAATGCGTGTATATGGGCTTTAGTAGTAACAGCCAAAATCAATATTTTATCAAAACATGTATTTTATACCTAATAGGGGTCCAAAAAATCATACATAGTATGACAAACAATTGAATTGAAACAATTCCATATGTCAGCTTAGTACCAGCATCATAGCATATGTATCGGTGAATCGCTGTGACATATGAAATAGGAGTGATAATAACTGTGTAATAACTGTGTAAAAAAGTAATGAAAGTGTTAAGTGAATTGCAGTCCTATCCAGGTCCACAAGCTTATTTGACTCGTCAAAAAGTATTATTTTTTAATTAATTGAACCCTTATTTTACCAGGTAAGTTGACAACACATTCTCATGCACAGCAACGACCTGGGGAATAGTTACAGGGAAGCTGGTGATGATTAGATGACCGTGATGGTATGAGGGCCTCTACTAGATCTTTAGTGACCACAGAGAGTCAGGACACCTGTTTAATGTCCCATCCCGAAAGGCAGCACCCTACACAGGGCAATGTCCCCAATCACTGCCCTGGGGCATTGGGATATTTTTTTTTGACCAGAGGAAAGGGTGTATTTTCTAAAGTATTACATGTTTGCTAAGATACACATGACATGAGTGCTTTGAAGACCGTATTTATCTGTTGTCTGAATAAAGTTGATATATGTTCCCTTATGTTGTGGTGTTCACAATGGTACAGCAGCAGCCTGTGTCCTCCCTATGCTAACCAATCTAACCCTCCTCTCTTCTCTTTCAGCTCAGGTCCTTTAATGATGAGATGGATATGCCGGAGGTTGTTCCTCTTTTTCTTCTACTTCTCGCTCCCTCTTTCACTTGTTCTGTCAATTTGCCTTTTCCTCTTAAATGTTGGTCTGTGGTTGTGTCTGTATGTGGTGGTGATGCGTGTCTGTAGGTAGTACGCCTGGGCTTGTAGTGGTAGTTCTGGTTTGCTTTTTCTCTCACCCTCCCATTCAGTAAGTAAAGCTAAGTGTGTGTGTGCATTAGCCAATAGTGTTATGCTGTTCCAGAGTCCCATGCTGGTAGGGCAGGCTGTCAGTGTGTTTGGACATACCCAGTCTCTCTAAGGCACATTTTGATGGCGGTGGAGGCCACAAAAAATGTGAACTTATCATGAGGGTCCTCAGTTGCTCACGAGTCTGCGTACCCACATGCAATTTGTGCAATTATACACATTTTAGAGAACACGTTGCAGTTTTAAAGCAAGTTTGCGGCAATTCTACACATTTTGCCATGGGGCAGAGAAAAGATTTTGCCATATTATAACACATTTTATGCATTTATACAAATGTCCTGCAATTCTACACATTTTGCCATACGGTGGAGAGAAATGTTTGCAGTTTTTAATGTGATATCTGAGTGGGACTGACTAACGAAACCAACGGAGGGGCCCCCCACTCTTTTAATTCAACCATGATTACTAATTTTAGATAAATGTTTTGCTGACATGGGCTGATTGAGTGACTATCAGTGACTGACATAAGAGAGAAACTGCTGGTGCGCCACCACATTTTGAAGTTGCACCTTGTGTGTTCTACTATTCTAACTCACGACAGTAGGTTGACTTGTTTTAATGTATTTTTTAAAGGGCCTTCAAAAGGGCTGTGGAATGTGTGTACATGGTTCCTTTAGGAACATCCCTCCCTATTTCACCAGAAGGATGAAGGGAGCTTTCAGGAGGAGCTTTAGTCAATGCTACTGCAACAGGACCAGTAGTATTCCTAGTCAGGAAGAACTGTGCAGTGAAATGTTGTTTTACAGGATCAGCCATAGTAGTACGGCGCTCCTGGAGAAAATTAGTGTTAAGTGCCTTGTTCAACGACACAAATCAACAGATTTTTCACCTTGACTACTCGGGTATTTGAACCAGCAACCTTTCAGGTACTGGCCCAACGCTCTAAACGCTAGGCTACCTGCTGTCATAAGAGGAGAGTATAATATAACTTCTGATACTGTCTGTTTGACCTATAACATGAATTTTGGACCAGTAATGTTGGCTTCTCATATGTGTGCCATTTATTTACCTTCTCTTCTTTTCGCAATTTCCTGATTTTAAGTTTTCCTTTCTCTCCATTCTCTACCTTTTCAGTGTCTTCCTCATTCTACGTGAGGTCTGGGCTTTCCCCAGGATGTCAGTAGGGGGCACTGTGACGGTATATCTAGGAAGGTGTGTGTGTGTGCGGCTGTGTCCTAGTTTTCCCTGCCTGCAAGTTGCACGATTCCTGGGCCGCTGCCAGCTCTGGGGTGATGGTTACATAACGACCGGGCCGGCTTTTTTTTATTTTTCCTGGAACTCAGCCTGCCTCTCACTCCCTCTCCCTGGAACCCAGCCTGCATCTCTCTCTATACCTCTCCCTGCCTCTTTCTCCCTCTCCCTGGAACCCAGCCTGCATCTCTCTCTATACCTCTCCCTGCCTCTTTATACCTCTCGCCCTGTCTCTCTCTCCCTCTCCCTGGAACCCAGTCTGCATCTCTCCCTGCCTCTCGCTCCCTCTCCCTGGAACCCAGCCTGCATCTCTCTCTATGCCTCTCTCTCCCTCTCCCTGGAACCCAGCCTGCATCTCTCTCTATGCCTCTCTCTCCCTCTCCCTGGAACCCAGCCTGCCTCTCTCTATACCTCGCCCTGCCTCTCTCTCCCTGGAACCCAGCCTGCCTCTCTATACCTCGCCCTGCCTCTCTCTCCCTGGAACCCAGCCTGCATCTCTCTCCATACCTCTCTCCCTCTCCCTGGAACCCAGCCTGCCTCTCTCTATACCTCGCCCTGACTCTCTCTTCCTGGAACCCAGCCTGAATTTCTATCCATACCTCTCCCTGCCTCTCTCCCTCTCCCTGGAACCCAGCCTGCATCTCTCTTTATACCTCCCTCTCCCTGGAACCCAGCCTGCATCTCTCTTTATACCTCTCTCTCCTTGGAACCCAGCCTGCATCTCTCTATGCCTCTCTCTCTCTCTCCCTCTCCCTGGAACCCAGCCTGCCTCTCTCTATACCTCTCTCTATACCTCGCCCTGACTCTCTCTCCCTGGAACCCAGCCTGCATCTCTCTTCATACCTCTCTCTCCCTGGAACCCAGCCTGCATCTCTCTTCATACCTCTCTCTCATTGGAACCCAGCCTGCATCTCTCTTTATACCTCTCTCTCATTGGAACCCAGCCTGCATCTCTCTCTATACCTCTCTCTCCTTGGAACCCAGCCTGCATCTCTCTCTATACCTCTCTCCCCTCCCTCCACTGATGTGTGACCTTCAGAAGTAATAGCCAATAAAAGTGCGGAGGAGCTGTTGTCCCAGAGACACTGGCTTTGCCTTTGCAGGAGGCGGCTATAGGGGGTACAGGGTCGGGGGCTATAGGGGGTACAGGGTCGGGGGCTATAGGGGGTACAGGGTCGGGGGCTATAGGGGGTACAGGGTCGGGGGCTATAGGGGGTACAGGGTCGGGGGCTATAGTGGGTACAGGGTCGGGGGCTATAGGGGGTACAGCGTCGGGGGCTATAGGGGGTACAGGGTCGGAGGCTATAGGGGGTACAGCGTCGGGGGCTATAGGGGGTACAGGGTCAGGATATAGGGCGTACAGGGTCGGGGGCTATAGGGGGTACAGGATAGGGGGTAAAGGGTCGGGGCTATAGCGCGTACAGGTTCGGGGGCTATAGCGCGTACAGGTTCGGGGGCTATAGGGGGTACAGGGTCGGGGGCTATAGGGCTTACAGGTTCGGGGGCTATAGGGGGTACAGGGTCGGGGGCTATAGGGCTTACAGGGTCGGGGGCTACAGGGTCGGGGGGTACAGGTTCGGGGGCTATAGGGCGTACAGGGTCGGGGGCTATAGGGGGTACAGGGTCGGGGGCTATAGGGGGTACAGGGTCAGGATATAGGGCGTACAGGGTCGGGGGCTATAGGGGGTACAGGATAGGGGGTAAAGGGTCGGGGCTATAGGGGGTACAGGGTTGGGGGCTATAGGGGGTACAGGGTTGGGGGGTACAGGGTTGGGGGGTACAGGGTCGGGGGCTATAGGGGGTAACGGGTCGGGGGCTATAGCGCGTACAGGTTCGGGGGCTATAGCGCGTACAGGTTCGGGGGCTATAGGGGGTACAGGGTCGGGGGCTATAGGGGGTACAGGGTCGGGGGCTATAGGGGGTACAGGGTCGGGGGCTATAGGGGGTACAGGGTCGGGGGCTATAGGGGGTACAGGGTCGGAGGCTATAGGGGGTACAGCGTCGGGGGCTATAGGGGGTACAGGGTCAGGATATAGGGCGTACAGGGTCGGGGGCTATAGGGGGTACAGGATAGGGGGTAAAGGGTCGGGGCTATAGCGCGTACAGGTTCGGGGGCTATAGGGGGTACAGGGTCGGGGGCTATAGGGCTTACAGGTTCGGGGGCTATAGGGGGTACAGGGTCGGGGGCTATAGGGCTTACAGGGTCGGGGGCTATAGGGGGTACAGGGTCGGGGGGTACAGGTTCGGGGGCTATAGGGCGTACAGGGTCGGGGGCTATAGGGGGTACAGGGTCGGGGGCTATAGGGGGTACAGGGTCAGGATATAGGGCGTACAGGGTCGGGGGCTATAGGAGGTACAGGATAGGGGGTAAAGGGTCGGGGCTATAGGGGGTACAGGGTTGGGGGGTACAGGGTCGGGGGCTATAGGGGGTACCGGGTCGGGGGCTATAGCGGGTACCGGGTCGGGGGCTATAGCGCGTACAGGTTCGGGGGCTATAGCGCGTACAGGTTCGGGGGCTATAGCGCGTACAGGGTCGGGGGCTATAGGGCTTACAGGGTCGGGGGCTATAGGGAGTACAGGGTCGGGGGGTACAGGGTCGGGGGCTATAGGGGGTACAGGGTCGGGGGCTATAGGGCTTACAGGGTCGGGGGCTATAGGGCTTACAGGGTCGGGGGCTATAGGGCTTACAGGGTCGGGGGCTATAGGGGGTACAGGGTCGGGGGGTACAGGGTCGGGGGCTATAGGGCGTACAGGGTCGGGGGCTATAGGGGGTACAGGGTCGGGGGCTATAGGGCTTACAGGGTCGGGGGCTATAGGGGGTACAGGGTCGGGGGGTACAGGGTCGGGGGCTATAGGTCGTACAGGGTCGGGGGATATAGGGCTTACAGGGTCGGGGGCTATAGGGGGTACAGGGTCGGGGGGTACAGGGTCGAGGGCTATAGGTCGTACAGGGTCGGGGGCTATAGGGCGTGCAGGGTCGGGGGCTATAGGGCGTGCAGGGTCGGGGGCTATAGGGCGTGCAGGGTCGGGGGCTATAGGGCGTACAGGGTCGGGGGCTATAGGGCGTACAGGGTCGGGGGCTATAGGGCGTACAGGGTCGGGGGCTATAGGGCGTACAGGGTCGGGGGCTATAGCGCGTACAGGTTCGGGGGCTATAGCGCGTACAGGTTCGGGGGCTATAGGGCGTACAGGGTCGGGGGCTATAGGGCGTACAGGGTCGGGGGCTATAGGGGGTACAGGGTCGGGGGCTATAGGGGGTACAGGGTCGGGGGCTATAGGGGGTACAGGGTCGGGGGCTATAGGGGGTACAGGGTCGGGGGCTATAGGGCTTACAGGGTCGGGGGCTATAGGGGGTACAGGGTCGGGGGGTACAGGGTCGGGGGCTATAGGGCTTACAGGGTCGGGGGCTATAGTGGGTACAGGGTCGGGGGCTATAGGGGGTACAGGGTCGGGGGCTATAGGGGGTACAGGGTTGGGGGGTACAGGGTCGGGGGCTATAGGTCGTACAGGGTCGGGGGCTATAGGGCGTGCAGGGTCGGCGGCTATAGGGCGTACAGGGTCGGCGGCTATAGGGCGTACAGGGTCGGGGGCTATAGGGCGTACAGGGTCGGGGGCTATAGGGCGTACAGGGTCGGGGGCTATAGGGGGTGCAGGGTCGGGGGCTATAGGGCGTACAGGGTCGGGGGTGCAGGGTCGGGGGCTATAGGGGGTGCAGGGTCGGGGGCTATAGGGCGTACAGGGTCGGGGGCTATAGGGCGTGCAGGGTCGGGGGCTATAGGGCGTGCAGGGTCGGGGGCTATAGCGCGTGCAGAGTCGGGGGCTATAGCGCGTGCAGAGTCGGGGGCTATAGGGCGTACAGGGTCGGGGGCTATAGGGCGTACAGGGTCGGGGGCTATAGGGCGTACAGGGTCGGGGGCTATAGGGGGTGCAGGGTCGGGGGCTATAGGGCGTACAGGGTCGGGGGCTATAGGGCGTACAGGGTCGGGGGCTATAGCGCGTACAGGGTCCGGGGCTATAGCGCGTACAGGGTCCGGGGCTATAGGGCGTGCAGGGTCGGGGGCTATAGGGCGTACAGGGTCGGGGGCTATAGGGCGTAAAGGGTCGGGGGCTATAGCGCGTACAGGGTCGGGGGCTATAGCGCGTGCAGGGTCGGGGGCTATAGGGGGTGCAGGGTCGGGGGCTATAGGGCGTACAGGGTCGGGGGCTATAGGGCGTACAGGGTCGGAGGCTATAGGGGGTGCAGGGTCGGAGGCTATAGGGGGTGCAGGGTCGGAGGCTATAGGTCGTGCAGGGTCGGAGGCTATAGGGGGTGCAGGGTCGGGGGCTATAGGGGGTGCAGGGTCGGGGGCTATAGCGCGTACAGGGTCCGGGGCTATAGCGCGTACAGGGTCGGGGGCTATAGGGCGTGCAGGGTCGGGGGCTATAGGGCGTACAGAGGCTATAGGGGGTGCAGGGTCGGAGGCTATAGGTCGTACAGGGTCGGAGGCTATAGGGGGTGCAGGGTCGGGGGCTATAGGGGGTGCAGGGTCGGGGGCTATAGCGCGTACAGGGTCCGGGGCTATAGCGCGTACAGGGTCGGGGGCTATAGGGCGTGCAGGGTCGGGGGCTATAGGGCGTACAGGGTCGGGGGCTATAGGGCGTACAGGGTCGGGGGCTATAGCGCGTACAGAGTCGGGGGCTATAGCGCGTGCAGGGTCGGGGGCTATAGCGCGTGCAGGGTCGGGGGCTATAGGGCGTACAGGGTCGGGGGCTATAGGGCGTACAGGGTCGGGGGCTATAGGGGGTGCAGGGTCGGAGGCTATAGGGCGTACAGGGTCGGGGGCTATAGGTCGTACAGGGTCGGGGGCTATAGGGGGTGCAGGGTCGGGGGATATAGGGCGTACAGGGTCGGGGGCTATAGGTCGTACAGGGTCGGAGGCTATAGGGGGTGCAGGGTCGGGGGTACAGCGTCGGGGGCTATAAGGGCGTACAGGGTCGGGGGCTATAGGGCGTACAGGGTCGGGGGCTATAGGGCGTACAGGGTCGGGGGCTATAGGGCGTACAGGGTCGGGGGCTATAGGGGGTACAGGGTCGGGGGCTATAGGGCGGACAGGGTCGGGGGCTATAGGGCGTACAGGGTCGGGGGCTATAGGGGGTACAGGGTCGGGGGCTATAGGGGGTACAGGGTCGGGGGCTATAGGGCGTACAGGGTCGGGGGCTATAGGGCGTACAGGGTCGGGGGCTATAGGGCGTACAGGGTCGGGGGCTATAGGTCGTACAGGGTCGGAGGCTATAGGGGGTGCAGGGTCGGAGGCTATAGGGGGTGCAGGGTCGGAGGCTATAGGGGGTGCAGGGTCGGAGGCTATAGGGGGTGCAGGGTCGGAGGCTATAGGGCGTACAGGGTCGGGGGCTATAGGGCGTACAGGGTCGGGGGCTATAGGGCGTACAGGGTCGGGGGCTATAGGGCGTACAGGGTCGGGGGCTATAGGGCGTACAGGGTCGGGGGCTATAGGGCGTACAGGGTCGGGGGCTATAGGGCGTACAGGGTCGGGGGCTATAGGGGGTACAGGGTCGGGGGCTATAGGGGGTACAGGGTCGGGGGCTATAGGGGGTACAGGGTCGGGGGCTATAGGGCGTACAGGGTCGGGGGCTATAGGGCGTACAGGGTCGGGGGCTATAGGGGGTACAGGGTCGGGGGCTATAGGGGGTATAGGGTCGGGGGCTATAGGGCGTACAGGGTCGGGGGCTATAGGGCGTACAGGGTCGGGGGCTAAAGGGCGTACAGGGTCGGGGGCTATAGGGCGTACAGGGTCGGGGGCTATAGGGCGTACAGGGTCGGAGGCTATAGGGGGTGCAGGGTCGGAGGCTATAGGGGGTGCAGGGTCGGGGGCTATAGGGGGTGCAGGGTCGGAGGCTATAGGGGGTGCAGGGTCGGAGGCTATAGGGGGTGCAGGGTCGGAGGCTATAGGGGGTGCAGGGTCGGGGGCTATAGGGCGTACAGGGTCGGGGGCTATAGGGCGTACAGGGTCGGGGGCTATAGGGCGTACAGGGTCGGGGGCTATAGGGCGTGCAGGGTCGGGGGCTATAGGGCGTGCAGGGTCGGCGGCTATAGGGCGTACAGGGTCGGCGGCTATAGGGCGTACAGGGTCGGGGGCTATAGGGCGTACAGGGTCGGGGGCTATAGGGCGTACAGGGTCGGGGGCTATAGGGGGTGCAGGGTCGGAGGCTATAGGGGGTGCAGGGTCGGGGGCTATAGGGCGTACAGGGTCGGCGGCTATAGCGCGTACAGAGTCGCGGGCTATAGCGCGTGCAGAGTCGGGGGCTATAGGGCGTACAGGGTCGGGGGCTATAGGGCGTACAGGGTCGGGGGCTATAGGGGGTGCAGGGTCGGGGGCTATAGGGCGTACAGGGTCGGGGGCTATAGGGCGTGCAGGGTCGGGGGCTATAGGGCGTACAGGGTCGGGGGCTATAGGGCGTACAGGGTCGGGGGCTATAGGGCGTACAGGGTCGGGGGCTATAGCGCGTACAGGGTCCGGGGCTATAGCGCGTACAGGGTCGGGGGCTATAGGGCGTACAGGGTCGGGGGCTATAGGGCGTACAGGGTCGGGGGCTATAGCGCGTGCAGGGTCGGGGGCTATAGCGCGTGCAGGGTCGGGGGCTATAGGGGGTGCAGGGTCGGGGGCTATAGGGCGTGCAGGGTCGGGGGCTATAGGGCGTGCAGGGTCGGAGGCTATAGGGGGTGCAGGGTCGGAGGCTATAGGGCGTACAGGGTCGGGGGCTATAGGGCGTGCAGGGTCGGGGGCTATAGGGCGTACAGGGTCGGAGGCTATAGGGGGTGCAGGGTCGGGGGCTATAGGTCGTACAGGGTCGGAGGCTATAGGGGGTGCAGGGTCGGGGGCTATAGGGGGTGCAGGGTCGGGGGATATAGGGGGTGCAGGGTCGGGGGCTATAGGGCGTACAGGGTCGGAGGCTATAGGGGGTGCAGGGTCGGAGGCTATAGGGCGTACAGGGTCGGGGGCTATAGGTCGTACAGGGTCGGGGGCTATAGGGCGTACAGGGTCGGGGGCTATAGGGCGTACAGGGTCGGGGGCTATAGGGCGTACAGGGTCGGGGGCTATAGGTCGTACAGGGTCGGAGGCTATAGGGGGTGCAGGGTCGGAGGCTATAGGGGGTGCAGGGTCGGGGGCTATAGGGGGTGCAGGGTCGGAGGCTATAGGGGGTGCAGGGTCGGAGGCTATAGGGGGTGCAGGGTCGGGGGCTATAGGGCGTACAGGGTCGGGGGCTATAGGGCGTGCAGGGTCGGGGGCTATAGGGCGTACAGGGTCGGGGGCTATAGGGCGTGCAGGGTCGGCGGCTATAGGGCGTACAGGGTCGGCGGCTATAGGGCGTACAGGGTCGGGGGCTATAGGGCGTACAGGGTCGGGGGCTATAGGGCGTACAGGGTCGGGGGCTATAGGGCGTACAGGGTCGGGGGCTATAGGGCGTACAGGGTCGGCGGCTATAGCGCGTACAGAGTCGCGGGCTATAGCGCGTGCAGAGTCGGGGGCTATAGGGCGTACAGGGTCGGGGGCTATAGCGCGTGCAGGGTCGGGGGCTATAGGGCGTACAGGGTCGGGGGCTATAGGGCGTACAGGGTCGGAGGCTATAGGGGGTGCAGGGTCGGGGGCTATAGGGCGTGCAGGGTCGGGGGCTATAGGGCGTACAGGGTCGGGGGCTATAGGGCGTACAGGGTCGGGGGCTATAGGGCGTACAGGGTCGGGGGCTATAGCGCGTACAGGGTCGGGGGCTATAGCGCGTACAGGGTCGGGGGCTATAGGGCGTGCAGGGTCGGGGGCTATAGGGCGTACAGGGTCGGGGGCTATAGGGCGTACAGGGTCGGGGGCTATAGCGCGTACAGCGTCGGGGGCTATAGCGCGTGCAGGGTCGGGGGCTATAGGGGGTGCAGGGTCGGGGGCTATAGGGCGTGCAGGGTCGGGGGCTATAGGGCGTACAGGGTCGGAGGCTATAGGGGGTGCAGGGTCGGAGGCTATAGGGCGTACAGGGTCGGGGGCTATAGGTCGTACAGGGTCGGAGGCTATAGGGGGTACAGGGTCGGGGGCTATAGAGCGTGCAGGGTCGGGGGCTATAGCGCGTACAGGGTACAGGGCTATAGCGCGTACAGGGTCGGGGGCTATAGGGCGGACAGGGTCGGGGGCTATAGGGGGTGCAGGGTCGGGGGCTATAGGGCGTACAGGGTCGGCGGCTATAGCGCGTACAGAGTCGCGGGCTATAGCGCGTGCAGAGTCGGGGGCTATAGGGCGTACAGGGTCGGGGGCTATAGCGCGTGCAGAGTCGGGGGCTATAGGGCGTACAGGGTCGGGGGCTATAGGGCGTACAGGGTCGGGGGCTATAGGGGGTGCAGGGTCGGGGGCTATAGGGCGTACAGGGTCGGGGGCTATAGGGCGTGCAGGGTCGGGGGCTATAGGGCGTACAGGGTCGGGGGCTATAGGGCGTACAGGGTCGGGGGCTATAGGGCGTACAGGGTCGGGGGCTATAGCGCGTACAGGGTCCGGGGCTATAGCGCGTACAGGGTCGGGGGCTATAGGGCGTGCAGGGTCGGGGGCTATAGGGCGTACAGGGTCGGGGGCTATAGGGCGTACAGGGTCGGGGGCTATAGCGCGTACAGGGTCGGGGGCTATAGCGCGTGCAGGGTCGGGGGCTATAGCGCGTGCAGGGTCGGGGGCTATAGGGGGTGCAGGGTCGGGGGCTATAGGGCGTGCAGGGTCGGGGGCTATAGGGCGTACAGGGTCGGAGGCTATAGGGGGTGCAGGGTCGGAGGCTATAGGGCGTACAGGGTCGGGGGCTATAGGTCGTACAGGGTCGGAGGCTATAGGGGGTGCAGGGTCGGGGGCTATAGGGGGTGCAGGGTCGGGGGCTATAGCGCGTACAGGGTCCAGGGCTATAGCGCGTACAAGGTCGGAGGCTATAGGGCGTACAGGGTCGGGGGCTATAGGTCGTACAGGGTCGGGGGCTATAGGGGGTGCAGGGTCGGGGGCTATAGGGGGTGCAGGGTCGGGGGCTATAGGGCGTACAGGGTCGGAGGCTATAGGGGGTGCAGGGTCGGAGGCTATAGGGCGTACAGGGTCGGGGGCTATAGGTCGTACAGGGTCGGGGGCTATAGGGCGTACAGGGTCGGGGGCTATAGGGCGTACAGGGTCGGGGGCTATAGGGCGTACAGGGTCGGGGGCTATAGGTCGTACAGGGTCGGAGGCTATAGGGGGTGCAGGGTCGGAGGCTATAGGGGGTGCAGGGTCGGGGGCTATAGGGGGTGCAGGGTCGGAGGCTATAGGGGGTGCAGGGTCGGAGGCTATAGGGGGTGCAGGGTCGGAGGCTATAGGGGGTGCAGGGTCGGAGGCTATAGGGGGTGCAGGGTCGGGGGCTATAGGGCGTACAGGGTCGGGGGCTATAGGGCGTACAGGGTCGGGGGCTATAGGGCGTACAGGGTCGGGGGCTATAGGGCGTGCAGGGTCGGCGGCTATAGGGCGTACAGGGTCGGGGGCTATAGGGCGTACAGGGTCGGGGGCTATAGGTCGTACAGGGTCGGAGGCTATAGGGGGTGCAGGGTCGGAGGCTATAGGGGGTGCAGGGTCGGGGGCTATAGGGGGTGCAGGGTCGGAGGCTATAGGGGGTGCAGGGTCGGAGGCTATAGGGGATGCAGGGTCGGAGGCAATAGGGGGTGCAGGGTCGGGGGCTATAGGGCGTACAGGGTCGGGGGCTATAGGGCGTACAGGGTCGGGGGCTATAGGGCGTACAGGGTCGGGGGCTATAGGGCGTTCAGGGTCGGCGGCTATAGGGCGTACAGGGTCGGCGGCTATAGGGCGTACAGGGTCGGCGGCTATAGGGCGTACAGGGTCGGGGGCTATAGGGCGTACAGGGTCGGGGGCTATAGGGCGTACAGGGTCGGGGGCTATAGGGGGTGCAGGGTCGGGGGCTATAGGGCGTACAGGGTCGGCGGCTATAGGGCGTACAGGGTCGGCGGCTATAGGGCGTACAGGGTCGGCGGCTATAGGGCGTACAGGGTCGGGGGCTATAGGGCGTACAGGGTCGGGGGCTATAGGGCGTACAGGGTCGGGGGCTATAGGGGGTGCAGGGTCGGGGGCTATAGGGCGTGCAGGGTCGGGGGCTATAGGGGGTGCAGGGTCGGGGGCTATAGGGCGTACAGGGTCGGGGGCTATAGGGCGTGCAGGGTCGGGGGCTATGGCGCGTACAGAGTCGGGGGCTATGGCGCGTGCAGGGTCGGGGGCTATAGGGCGTACAGGGTCGGGGGCTATAGGGCGTACAGGGTCGGGGGCTATAGGGCGTACAGGGTCGGGGGCTATAGGGGGTGCAGGGTCGGGGGCTATAGGGCGTACAGGGTCGGGGGCTATAGGGCGTGCAGGGTCGGGGGCTATAGGGCGTACAGGGTCGGGGGCTATAGGGCGTACAGGGTCGGGGGCTATAGCGCGTACAGGGTCCGGGGCTATAGCGCGTACAGGGTCGGGGGCTATAGGGCGTACAGGGTCGGGGGCTATAGGGCGTGCAGGGTCGGGGGCTATGGCGCGTACAGAGTCGGGGGCTATGGCGCGTGCAGGGTCGGGGGCTATAGGGCGTACAGGGTCGGGGGCTATAGGGCGTACAGGGTCGGGGGCTATAGGGCGTACAGGGTCGGGGGCTATAGGGGGTGCAGGGTCGGGGGCTATAGGGGGTGCAGGGTCGGGGGCTATAGGGCGTACAGGGTCGGGGGCTATAGGGCGTGCAGGGTCGGGGGCTATAGGGCGTACAGGGTCGGGGGCTATAGGGCGTACAGGGTCGGGGGCTATAGCGCGTACAGGGTCCGGGGCTATAGCGCGTACAGGGTCGGGGGCTATAGGGCGTGCAGGGGTCGGGGGCTATAGGGCGTACAGGGTCGGGGGCTATAGGGCGTACAGGGTCGGGGGCTATAGCGCGTACAGGGTCGGGGGCTATAGCGCGTACAGGGTCGGGGGCTATAGCGCGTGCAGGGTCGGGGGCTATAGCGCGTGCAGGGTCGGGGGCTATAGGGCGTGCAGGGTCGGGGGCTATAGGGCGTACAGGGTCGGAGGCTATAGGGGGTGCAGGGTCGGAGGCTATAGGGCGTACAGGGTCGGGGGCTATAGGTCGTACAGGGTCGGAGGCTATAGGTGGTGCAGGGTCGGGGGCTATAGGGGGTGCAGGGTCGGGGGCTATAGGGCGTACAGGGTCGGGGGCTATAGGGCGTACAGGGTCGGGGGCTATAGGGCGTACAGGGTCGGAGGCTATAGGGGGTGCAGGGTCGGGGGCTATAGGGCGTACAGGGTCGGGGGCTATAGGGCGTACAGGGTCGGAGGCTATAGGGGGTGCAGGGTCGGGGGCTATAGGTCGTACAGGGTCGGAGGCTATAGGGGGTGCAGGGTCGGGGGCTATAGGGGGTGCAGGGTCGGGGGCTATAGGGGGTGCAGGGTCGGGGGCTATAGGGCGTACAGGGTCGGAGGCTATAGGGGGTGCAGGGTCGGAGGCTATAGGGCGTACAGGGTCGGGGGCTATAGGTCGTACAGGGTCGGAGGCTATAGGGGGTGCAGGGTCGGGGGCTATAGGGGGTACAGGGTCGGGGGCTATAAGGGCGTACAGGGTCGGGGGCTATAGGGCGTACAGGGTCGGGGGCTATAGGGCGTACAGGGTCGGGGGCTATAGGGCGTACAGGGTCGGGGGCTATAGGGCGTGCAGGGTCGGGGGCTATGGCGCGTACAGAGTCGGGGGCTATGGCGCGTGCAGGGTCGGGGGCTATGGCGCGTACAGAGTCGGGGGCTATAGCGCGTGCAGGGTCGGGGGCTATAGGGCGTACAGGGTCGGGGGCTATAGGGCGTACAGGGTCGGGGGCTATAGGGCGTACAGGGTCGGGGGCTATAGGGGGTGCAGGGTCGGGGGCTATAGGGCGTACAGGGTCGGGGGCTATAGGGCGTGCAGGGTCGGGGGCTATAGGGCGTACAGGGTCGGGGGCTATAGGGCGTACAGGGTCGGGGGCTATAGCGCGTACAGGGTCCGGGGCTATAGCGCGTACAGGGTCGGGGGCTATAGGGCGTGCAGGGGTCGGGGGCTATAGGGCGTACAGGGTCGGGGGCTATAGGGCGTACAGGGTCGGGGGCTATAGGGCGTACAGGGTCGGGGGCTATAGCGCGTGCAGGGTCGGGGGCTATAGGGGGTGCAGGGTCGGGGGCTATAGGGCGTGCAGGGTCGGGGGCTATAGGGCGTACAGGGTCGGAGGCTATAGGGGGTGCAGGGTCGGAGGCTATAGGGCGTACAGGGTCGGGGGCTATAGGTCGTACAGGGTCGGAGGCTATAGGGGGTGCAGGGTCGGGGGCTATAGGGGGTGCAGGGTCGGGGGCTATAGGGCGTACAGGGTCGGGGGCTATAGGGCGTACAGGGTCGGGGGCTATAGGGCGTACAGGGTCGGAGGCTATAGGGGGTGCAGGGTCGGGGGCTATAGGGCGTACAGGGTCGGGGGCTATAGGGCGTACAGGGTCGGGGGCTATAGGGGGTACAGGGTCGGGGGCTATAGCGCGTACAGGGTCCGGGGCTATAGCGCGTACAGGGTCGGGGGCTATAGGGCGTACAGGGTCGGGGGCTATAGCGCGTGCAGGGTCGGGGGCTATAGGGGGTGCAGGGTCGGGGGCTATAGGGCGTACAGGGTCGGGGGCTATAGGGCGTACAGGGTCAGAGGCTATAGGGGGTGCAGGGTCGGAGGCTATAGGGCGTACAGGGTCGGGGGCTATAGGTCGTACAGGGTCGGAGGCTATAGGGGGTGCAGGGTCGGGGGCTATAGGGGGTGCAGGGTCGGAGGCTATAGGGGGTGCAGGGTCGGAGGCTATAGGGGGTGCAGGGTCGGAGGCTATAGGGGGTGCAGGGTCGGGGGCTATAGGGCGTGCAGGGTCGGGGGCTATAGGGCGTACAGGGTCGGGGGCTATAGGGCGTACAGGGTCGGGGGCTATAGGGCGTGCAGGGTCGGGGGCTATAGGGGGTGCAGGGTCGGGGGCTATAGGGCGTACAGGGTCGGGGGCTATAGGGCGTGCAGGGTCGGGGGCTATAGCGCGTACAGGGTCGGGGGCTATAGCGCGTGCAGAGTCGGGGGCTATAGGGCGTACAGGGTCGGGGGTGCAGGGTCGGGGGCTATAGGGCGTACAGGGTCCGGGGCTATAGCGCGTACAGGGTCGGGGGCTATAGGGCGTGCAGGGTCGGGGGCTATAGGGCGTACGGCGTCGGGGGCTATAGGGCGTACAGGGTCGGGGGCTATAGCGCGTACAGGGTCCGGGGCTATAGCGCGTACAGGGTCGGGGGCTATAGGGCGTACAGGGTCGGGGGCTATAGCGCGTGCAGGGTCGGGGGCTATAGGGGGTGCAGGGTCGGGGGCTATAGGGCGTACAGGGTCGGGGGCTATAGGGCGTACAGGGTCGGAGGCTATAGGGGGTGCAGGGTCGGAGGCTATAGGGCGTACAGGGTCGGGGGCTATAGGTCGTACAGGGTCGGGTGCTATAGGGGGTGCAGGGTCGGGTGCTATAGGGGGTGCAGGGTCGGGTGCTATAGGGGGTGCAGGGTCCGGGGCTATAGCGCGTACAGGGTCCGGGGCTATAGCGCGTACAGGGTCGGGGGCTATAGGGCGTGCAGGGTCGGGGGCTATAGGGCGTACAGGGTCGGGGGCTATAGGGCGTACAGGGTCGGGGGCTATAGCGCGTGCAGGGTCGGGGGCTATAGCGCGTGCAGGGTCGGGGGCTATAGGGGGTGCAGGGTCGGGGGCTATAGGGCGTACAGGGTCGGGGGCTATAGGGCGTACAGGGTCGGAGGCTATAGGGGGTGCAGGGTCGGAGGCTATAGGGCGTACAGGGTCGGGGGCTATAGGTCGTACAGGGTCGGAGGCTATAGGGGGTGCAGGGTCGGGGGCTATAGGGGGTGCAGGGTCGGGGGATATAGGGGGTACAGGGTCGGGGGCTATAGGGCGTACAGGGTCGGGGGCTATAGGGCGTACAGGGTCGGGGGCTATAGAGGGTACAGGGTCGGGGGCTATAGGGGGTACAGGGTCGGGGGCTATAGGGCGTACAGGGTCGGGGGCTATAAGGCGTACAGGGTCGGGGGCTATAGGGGGTACAGGGTCGGGGGCTATAGGGCGTACAGGGTCGGGGGCTATAGGTCGTACAGGGTCGGAGGCTATAGGGGGTGCAGGGTCGGAGGCTATAGGGGGTGCAGGGTCGGAGGCTATAGGGGGTGCAGGGTCGGAGGCTATAGGGGGTGCAGGGTCGGGGGCTATAGGGCGTGCAGGGTCGGGGGCTATAGGGCGTACAGGGTCGGGGGCTATAGGGCGTACAGGGTCGGGGGCTATAGGGCGTACAGGGTCGGGGGCTATAGGGGGTGCAGGGTCGGGGGCTATAGGGCGTACAGGGTCGGGGGCTATAGGGGGTGCAGGTTCGGGGGCTATAGGGGGTGCAGGGTCGGGGGCTATAGGGCGTACAGGGTCGGGGGCTATAGGGCGTGCAGGGTCGGGGGCTATAGCGCGTACAGGGTCGGGGGCTATAGCGCGTACAGGGTCGGGGGCTATAGCGCGTGCAGAGTCGGGGGCTATAGGGCGTACAGGGTCGGGGGTGCAGGGTCGGGGGCTATAGGGCGTACAGGGTCGGGGGCTATAGGGGGTGCAGGGTCGGAGGCTATAGGGGGTGCAGGGTCGGGGGCTATAGGGTGTACAGGGTCGGGGGCTATAGGGCGTACAGGGTCGGGGGCTATAGGGCGTACAGGGTCGGGGGCTATAGGGCGTACAGGGTCGGGGGCTATAGGGCGTACAGGGTCGGGGGCTATAGGGGGTGCAGGGTCGGGGGCTATAGGGCGTACAGGGTCGGGGGCTATAGGGGGTGCAGTGTCGGGGGCTATAGGGGGTGCAGGGTCGGGGGCTATAGGGCGTACAGGGTCGGGGGCTATAGGGCGTACAGGGTCGGGGGCTATAGCGCGTACAGGGTCCGGGGCTATAGGGCGTACAGGGTCGGGGGCTATAGGGCGTACAGGGTCGGGGGCTATAGGGCGTACAGGGTCGGGGGCTATAGGGCGTACAGGGTCGGAGGCTATAGGGGGTGCAGGGTCGGAGGCTATAGGGCGTACAGGGTCGGGGGCTATAGGTCGTACAGGGTCGGGTGCTATAGGGGGTGCAGGGTCGGGTGCTATAGGGGGTGCAGGGTCTGGGGCTATAGCGCGTACAGGGTCCGGGGCTATAGCGCGTACAGGGTCGGGGGCTATAGGGCGTGCAGGGTCGGGGGCTATAGGGCGTACAGGGTCGGGGGCTATAGGGCGTACAGGGTCGGGGGCTATAGCGCGTACAGGGTCGGGGGCTATAGCGCGTGCAGGGTCGGGGGCTATAGGGGGTGCAGGGTCGGGGGCTATAGGGCGTACAGGGTCGGGGGCTATAGGGCGTACAGGGTCGGAGGCTATAGGGGGTGCAGGGTCGGAGGCTATAGGGCGTACAGGGTCGGGGGCTATAGGTCGTACAGGGTCGGAGGCTATAGGGGGTGCAGGGTCGGGGGCTATAGGGGGTGCAGGGTCGGGGGCTATAGGGGGTACAGGGTCGGGGGCTATAGGGCGTACAGGGTCGGGGGCTATAGGGCGTACAGGGTCGGGGGCTATAGAGGGTACAGGGTCGGGGGCTATAGGGGGTACAGGGTCGGGGGCTATAGGGCGTACAGGGTCGGGGGCTATAGGGCGTACAGGGTCGGGGGCTATAGGGGGTACAGGGTCGGGGGCTATAGGGCGTACAGGGTCGGGGGCTATAGGTCGTACAGGGTCGGAGGCTATAGGGGGTGCAGGGTCGGAGGCTATAGGGGGTGCAGGGTCGGAGGCTATAGGGGGTGCAGGGTCGGAGGCTATAGGGGGTGCAGGGTCGGGGGCTATAGGGCGTGCAGGGTCGGGGGCTATAGGGCGTACAGGGTCGGGGGCTATAGGGCGTACAGGGTCGGGGGCTATAGGGCGTACAGGGTCGGGGGCTATAGGGGGTGCAGGGTCGGGGGCTATAGGGCGTACAGGGTCGGGGGCTATAGGGGGTGCAGGTTCGGGGGCTATAGGGGGTGCAGGGTCGGGGGCTATAGGGCGTACAGGGTCGGGGGCTATAGGGCGTGCAGGGTCGGGGGCTATAGCGCGTACAGGGTCGGGGGCTATAGCGCGTACAGGGTCGGGGGCTATAGCGCGTGCAGAGTCGGGGGCTATAGGGCGTACAGGGTCGGGGGTGCAGGGTCGGGGGCTATAGGGCGTACAGGGTCGGGGGCTATAGGGGGTGCAGGGTCGGAGGCTATAGGGGGTGCAGGGTCGGGGGCTATAGGGTGTACAGGGTCGGGGGCTATAGGGCGTACAGGGTCGGGGGCTATAGGGCGTACAGGGTCGGGGGCTATAGGGCGTACAGGGTCGGGGGCTATAGGGCGTACAGGGTCGGGGGCTATAGTGGGTGCAGGGTCGGGGGCTATAGGGCGTACAGGGTCGGGGGCTATAGGGGGTGCAGTGTCGGGGGCTATAGGGGGTGCAGGGTCGGGGGCTATAGGGCGTACAGGGTCGGGGGCTATAGGGCGTACAGGGTCGGGGGCTATAGCGCGTACAGGGTCCGGGGCTATAGCGCGTACAGGGTCGGGGGCTATAGGGCGTGCAGGGTCGGGGGCTATAGGGCGTACAGGGTCGGGGGCTATAGGGCGTACAGGGTCGGGGGCTATAGGGCGTACAGGGTCGGGGGCTATAGGGCGTACAGGGTCGGAGGCTATAGGGGGTGCAGGGTCGGAGGCTATAGGGCGTACAGGGTCGGGGGCTATAGGTCGTACAGGGTCGGGTGCTATAGGGGGTGCAGGGTCGGGTGCTATAGGGGGTGCAGGGTCTGGGGCTATAGCGCGTACAGGGTCCGGGGCTATAGCGCGTACAGGGTCGGGGGCTATAGGGCGTGCAGGGTCGGGGGCTATAGGGCGTACAGGGTCGGGGGCTATAGGGCGTACAGGGTCGGGGGCTATAGCGCGTACAGGGTCGGGGGCTATAGCGCGTGCAGGGTCGGGGGCTATAGGGGGTGCAGGGTCGGGGGCTATAGGGCGTACAGGGTCGGGGGCTATAGGGCGTACAGGGTCGGAGGCTATAGGGGGTGCAGGGTCGGAGGCTATAGGGCGTACAGGGTCGGGGGCTATAGGTCGTACAGGGTCGGAGGCTATAGGGGGTGCAGGGTCGGGGGATATAGGGGGTACAGGGTCGGGGGCTATAGGGCGTACAGGGTCGGGGGCTATAGGGCGTACAGGGTCGGGGGCTATAGGGCGTGCAGGGTCGGCGGCTATAGGGCGTACAGGGTCGGGGGCTATAGGGCGTACAGGGTCGGGGGCTATAGGGCGTACAGGGTCGGGGGCTATAGGGCGTACAGGGTCGGAGGCTATAGGGGGTGCAGGGTCGGAGGCTATAGGGGGTGCAGGGTCGGGGGCTATAGGGGGTACAGGGTCGGGGGCTATAGCGCGTACAGGGTCCGGGGCTATAGCGCGTACAGGGTCGGGGGCTATAGGGCGTACAGGGTCGGGGGCTATAGCGCGTGCAGGGTCGGGGGCTATAGGGGGTGCAGGGTCGGGGGCTATAGGGCGTACAGGGTCGGGGGCTATAGGGCGTACAGGGTCGGAGGCTATAGGGGGTGCAGGGTCGGAGGCTATAGGGCGTACAGGGTCGGGGGCTATAGGTCGTACAGGGTCGGAGGCTATAGGGGGTGCAGGGTCGGGGGCTATAGGGGGTGCAGGGTCGGAGGCTATAGGGGGTGCAGGGTCGGAGGCTATAGGGGGTGCAGGGTCGGAGGCTATAGGGGGTGCAGGGTCGGGGGCTATAGGGCGTGCAGGGTCGGGGGCTATAGGGCGTACAGGGTCGGGGGCTATAGGGCGTACAGGGTCGGGGGCTATAGGGCGTGCAGGGTCGGGGGCTATAGGGGGTGCAGGGTCGGGGGCTATAGGGCGTACAGGGTCGGGGGCTATAGGGCGTGCAGGGTCGGGGGCTATAGCGCGTACAGGGTCGGGGGCTATAGCGCGTGCAGAGTCGGGGGCTATAGGGCGTACAGGGTCGGGGGTGCAGGGTCGGGGGCTATAGGGCGTACAGGGTCCGGGGCTATAGCGCGTACAGGGTCGGGGGCTATAGGGCGTGCAGGGTCGGGGGCTATAGGGCGTACGGCGTCGGGGGCTATAGGGCGTACAGGGTCGGGGGCTATAGCGCGTACAGGGTCCGGGGCTATAGCGCGTACAGGGTCGGGGGCTATAGGGCGTACAGGGTCGGGGGCTATAGCGCGTGCAGGGTCGGGGGCTATAGGGGGTGCAGGGTCGGGGGCTATAGGGCGTACAGGGTCGGGGGCTATAGGGCGTACAGGGTCGGAGGCTATAGGGGGTGCAGGGTCGGAGGCTATAGGGCGTACAGGGTCGGGGGCTATAGGTCGTACAGGGTCGGGTGCTATAGGGGGTGCAGGGTCGGGTGCTATAGGGGGTGCAGGGTCTGGGGCTATAGCGCGTACAGGGTCCGGGGCTATAGCGCGTACAGGGTCGGGGGCTATAGGGCGTGCAGGGTCGGGGGCTATAGGGCGTACAGGGTCGGGGGCTATAGGGCGTACAGGGTCGGGGGCTATAGCGCGTGCAGGGTCGGGGGCTATAGCGCGTGCAGGGTCGGGGGCTATAGGGGGTGCAGGGTCGGGGGCTATAGGGCGTACAGGGTCGGGGGCTATAGGGCGTACAGGGTCGGAGGCTATAGGGGGTGCAGGGTCGGAGGCTATAGGGCGTACAGGGTCGGGGGCTATAGGTCGTACAGGGTCGGAGGCTATAGGGGGTGCAGGGTCGGGGGCTATAGGGGGTGCAGGGTCGGGGGATATAGGGGGTACAGGGTCGGGGGCTATAGGGCGTACAGGGTCGGGGGCTATAGGGCGTACAGGGTCGGGGGCTATAGAGGGTACAGGGTCGGGGGCTATAGGGGGTACAGGGTCGGGGGCTATAGGGCGTACAGGGTCGGGGGCTATAAGGCGTACAGGGTCGGGGGCTATAGGGGGTACAGGGTCGGGGGCTATAGGGCGTACAGGGTCGGGGGCTATAGGTCGTACAGGGTCGGAGGCTATAGGGGGTGCAGGGTCGGAGGCTATAGGGGGTGCAGGGTCGGAGGCTATAGGGGGTGCAGGGTCGGAGGCTATAGGGGGTGCAGGGTCGGGGGCTATAGGGCGTGCAGGGTCGGGGGCTATAGGGCGTACAGGGTCGGGGGCTATAGGGCGTACAGGGTCGGGGGCTATAGGGGGTGCAGGGTCGGAGGCTATAGGGGGTGCAGGGTCGGGGGCTATAGGGTGTACAGGGTCGGGGGCTATAGGGCGTACAGGGTCGGGGGCTATAGGGCGTACAGGGTCGGGGGCTATAGGGCGTACAGGGTCGGGGGCTATAGGGCGTACAGGGTCGGGGGCTATAGGGGGTGCAGGGTCGGGGGCTATAGGGCGTACAGGGTCGGGGGCTATAGGGGGTGCAGTGTCGGGGGCTATAGGGGGTGCAGGGTCGGGGGCTATAGGGCGTACAGGGTCGGGGGCTATAGGGCGTACAGGGTCGGGGGCTATAGCGCGTACAGGGTCCGGGGCTATAGCGCGTACAGGGTCGGGGGCTATAGGGCGTGCAGGGTCGGGGGCTATAGGGCGTACAGGGTCGGGGGCTATAGGGCGTACAGGGTCGGGGGCTATAGGGCGTACAGGGTCGGGGGCTATAGGGCGTACAGGGTCGGAGGCTATAGGGGGTGCAGGGTCGGAGGCTATAGGGCGTACAGGGTCGGGGGCTATAGGTCGTACAGGGTCGGGTGCTATAGGGGGTGCAGGGTCGGGTGCTATAGGGGGTGCAGGGTCTGGGGCTATAGCGCGTACAGGGTCCGGGGCTATAGCGCGTACAGGGTCGGGGGCTATAGGGCGTGCAGGGTCGGGGGCTATAGGGCGTACAGGGTCGGGGGCTATAGGGCGTACAGGGTCGGGGGCTATAGCGCGTACAGGGTCGGGGGCTATAGCGCGTGCAGGGTCGGGGGCTATAGGGGGTGCAGGGTCGGGGGCTATAGGGCGTACAGGGTCGGGGGCTATAGGGCGTACAGGGTCGGAGGCTATAGGGGGTGCAGGGTCGGAGGCTATAGGGCGTACAGGGTCGGGGGCTATAGGTCGTACAGGGTCGGAGGCTATAGGGGGTGCAGGGTCGGGGGCTATAGGGGGTGCAGGGTCGGGGGCTATAGGGGGTACAGGGTCGGGGGCTATAGGGCTTACAGGGTCGGGGGCTATAGGGCGTACAGGGTCGGGGGCTATAGAGGGTACAGGGTCGGGGGCTATAGGGGGTACAGGGTCGGGGGCTATAGGGCGTACAGGGTCGGGGGCTATAGGGCGTACAGGGTCGGGGGCTATAGGGGGTACAGGGTCGGGGGCTATAGGGCGTACAGGGTCGGGGGCTATAGGTCGTACAGGGTCGGAGGCTATAGGGGGTGCAGGGTCGGAGGCTATAGGGGGTGCAGGGTCGGAGGCTATAGGGGGTGCAGGGTCGGAGGCTATAGGGGGTGCAGGGTCGGGGGCTATAGGGCGTGCAGGGTCGGGGGCTATAGGGCGTACAGGGTCGGGGGCTATAGGGCGTACAGGGTCGGGGGCTATAGGGCGTACAGGGTCGGGGGCTATAGGGGGTGCAGGGTCGGGGGCTATAGGGCGTACAGGGTCGGGGGCTATAGGGGGTGCAGGTTCGGGGGCTATAGGGGGTGCAGGGTCGGGGGCTATAGGGCGTACAGGGTCGGGGGCTATAGGGCGTGCAGGGTCGGGGGCTATAGCGCGTACAGGGTCAGGGGCTATAGCGCGTACAGGGTCGGGGGCTATAGCGCGTGCAGAGTCGGGGGCTATAGGGCGTACAGGGTCGGGGGTGCAGGGTCGGGGGCTATAGGGCGTACAGGGTCGGGGGCTATAGGGGGTGCAGGGTCGGAGGCTATAGGGGGTGCAGGGTCGGGGGCTATAGGGTGTACAGGGTCGGGGGCTATAGGGCGTACAGGGTCGGGGGCTATAGGGCGTACAGGGTCGGGGGCTATAGGGCGTACAGGGTCGGGGGCTATAGGGGGTGCAGGGTCGGGGGCTATAGGGCGTACAGGGTCGGGGGCTATAGGGGGTGCAGTGTCGGGGGCTATAGGGGGTGCAGGGTCGGGGGCTATAGGGCGTACAGGGTCGGGGGCTATAGGGCGTACAGGGTCGGGGGCTATAGCGCGTACAGGGTCCGGGGCTATAGCGCGTACAGGGTCCGGGGCTATAGCGCGTACAGGGTCGGGGGCTATAGGGCGTGCAGGGTCGGGGGCTATAGGGCGTACAGGGTCGGGGGCTATAGGGCGTACAGGGTCGGGGGCTATAGGGCGTACAGGGTCGGGGGCTATAGGGCGTACAGGGTCGGAGGCTATAGGGGGTGCAGGGTCGGAGGCTATAGGGCGTACAGGGTCGGGGGCTATAGGTCGTACAGGGTCGGGTGCTATAGGGGGTGCAGGGTCGGGTGCTATAGGGGGTGCAGGGTCCGGGGCTATAGCGCGTACAGGGTCCGGGGCTATAGCGCGTACAGGGTCGGGGGCTATAGGGCGTGCAGGGTCGGGGGCTATAGGGCGTACAGGGTCGGGGGCTATAGGGCGTACAGGGTCGGGGGCTATAGCGCGTACAGGGTCGGGGGCTATAGCGCGTGCAGGGTCGGGGGCTATAGCGCGTGCAGGGTCGGGGGCTATAGCGCGTGCAGGGTCGGGGGCTATAGGGGGTGCAGGGTCGGGGGCTATAGGGCGTACAGGGTCGGGGGCTATAGGGCGTACAGGGTCGGAGGCTATAGGGGGTGCAGGGTCGGAGGCTATAGGGCGTACAGGGTCGGGGGCTATAGGTCGTACAGGGTCGGAGGCTATAGGGGGTGCAGGGTCGGGGGCTATAGGGGGTGCAGGGTCGGGGGATATAGGGGGTACAGGGTCGGGGGCTATAGGGCGTACAGGGTCGGGGGCTATAGGGCGTACAGGGTCGGGGGCTATAGAGGGTACAGGGTCGGGGGCTATAGGGGGTACAGGGTCGGGGGCTATAGGGCGTACAGGGTCGGGGGCTATAAGGCGTACAGGGTCGGGGGCTATAGGGGGTACAGGGTCGGGGGCTATAGGGCGTACAGGGTCGGGGGCTATAGGTCGTACAGGGTCGGAGGCTATAGGGGGTGCAGGGTCGGAGGCTATAGGGGGTGCAGGGTCGGAGGCTATAGGGGGTGCAGGGTCGGAGGCTATAGGGGGTGCAGGGTCGGGGGCTATAGGGCGTGCAGGGTCGGGGGCTATAGGGCGTACAGGGTCGGGGGCTATAGGGCGTACAGGGTCGGGGGCTATAGGGCGTACAGGGTCGGGGGCTATAGGGGGTGCAGGGTCGGGGGCTATAGGGCGTACAGGGTCGGGGGCTATAGGGGGTGCAGGTTCGGGGGCTATAGGGGGTGCAGGGTCGGGGGCTATAGGGCGTACAGGGTCGGGGGCTATAGGGCGTGCAGGGTCGGGGGCTATAGCGCGTACAGGGTCGGGGGCTATAGCGCGTACAGGGTCGGGGGCTATAGCGCGTGCAGAGTCGGGGGCTATAGGGCGTACAGGGTCGGGGGTGCAGGGTCGGGGGCTATAGGGCGTACAGGGTCGGGGGCTATAGGGGGTGCAGGGTCGGAGGCTATAGGGGGTGCAGGGTCGGGGGCTATAGGGTGTACAGGGTCGGGGGCTATAGGGCGTACAGGGTCGGGGGCTATAGGGCGTACAGGGTCGGGGGCTATAGGGCGTACAGGGTCGGGGGCTATAGGGCGTACAGGGTCGGGGGCTATAGGGGGTGCAGGGTCGGGGGCTATAGGGCGTACAGGGTCGGGGGCTATAGGGGGTGCAGTGTCGGGGGCTATAGGGGGTGCAGGGTCGGGGGCTATAGGGCGTACAGGGTCGGGGGCTATAGGGCGTACAGGGTCGGGGGCTATAGCGCGTACAGGGTCCGGGGCTATAGCGCGTACAGGGTCGGGGGCTATAGGGCGTGCAGGGTCGGGGGCTATAGGGCGTACAGGGTCGGGGGCTATAGGGCGTACAGGGTCGGGGGCTATAGGGCGTACAGGGTCGGGGGCTATAGGGCGTACAGGGTCGGAGGCTATAGGGGGTGCAGGGTCGGAGGCTATAGGGCGTACAGGGTCGGGGGCTATAGGTCGTACAGGGTCGGGTGCTATAGGGGGTGCAGGGTCGGGTGCTATAGGGGGTGCAGGGTCTGGGGCTATAGCGCGTACAGGGTCCGGGGCTATAGCGCGTACAGGGTCGGGGGCTATAGGGCGTGCAGGGTCGGGGGCTATAGGGCGTACAGGGTCGGGGGCTATAGGGCGTACAGGGTCGGGGGCTATAGCGCGTACAGGGTCGGGGGCTATAGCGCGTGCAGGGTCGGGGGCTATAGGGGGTGCAGGGTCGGGGGCTATAGGGCGTACAGGGTCGGGGGCTATAGGGCGTACAGGGTCGGAGGCTATAGGGGGTGCAGGGTCGGAGGCTATAGGGCGTACAGGGTCGGGGGCTATAGGTCGTACAGGGTCGGAGGCTATAGGGGGTGCAGGGTCGGGGGCTATAGGGGGTGCAGGGTCGGGGGCTATAGGGGGTACAGGGTCGGGGGCTATAGGGCTTACAGGGTCGGGGGCTATAGGGCGTACAGGGTCGGGGGCTATAGAGGGTACAGGGTCGGGGGCTATAGGGGGTACAGGGTCGGGGGCTATAGGGCGTACAGGGTCGGGGGCTATAGGGCGTACAGGGTCGGGGGCTATAGGGGGTACAGGGTCGGGGGCTATAGGGCGTACAGGGTCGGGGGCTATAGGTCGTACAGGGTCGGAGGCTATAGGGGGTGCAGGGTCGGAGGCTATAGGGGGTGCAGGGTCGGAGGCTATAGGGGGTGCAGGGTCGGAGGCTATAGGGGGTGCAGGGTCGGGGGCTATAGGGCGTGCAGGGTCGGGGGCTATAGGGCGTACAGGGTCGGGGGCTATAGGGCGTACAGGGTCGGGGGCTATAGGGCGTACAGGGTCGGGGGCTATAGGGGGTGCAGGGTCGGGGGCTATAGGGCGTACAGGGTCGGGGGCTATAGGGGGTGCAGGTTCGGGGGCTATAGGGGGTGCAGGGTCGGGGGCTATAGGGCGTACAGGGTCGGGGGCTATAGGGCGTGCAGGGTCGGGGGCTATAGCGCGTACAGGGTCGGGGGCTATAGCGCGTACAGGGTCGGGGGCTATAGCGCGTGCAGAGTCGGGGGCTATAGGGCGTACAGGGTCGGGGGTGCAGGGTCGGGGGCTATAGGGCGTACAGGGTCGGGGGCTATAGGGGGTGCAGGGTCGGAGGCTATAGGGGGTGCAGGGTCGGGGGCTATAGGGTGTACAGGGTCGGGGGCTATAGGGCGTACAGGGTCGGGGGCTATAGGGCGTACAGGGTCGGGGGCTATAGGGCGTACAGGGTCGGGGGCTATAGGGGGTGCAGGGTCGGGGGCTATAGGGCGTACAGGGTCGGGGGCTATAGGGGGTGCAGTGTCGGGGGCTATAGGGGGTGCAGGGTCGGGGGCTATAGGGCGTACAGGGTCGGGGGCTATAGGGCGTACAGGGTCGGGGGCTATAGCGCGTACAGGGTCCGGGGCTATAGCGCGTACAGGGTCGGGGGCTATAGGGCGTGCAGGGTCGGGGGCTATAGGGCGTACAGGGTCGGGGCTTATAGGGCGTACAGGGTCGGGGGCTATAGGGCGTACAGGGTCGGGGGCTATAGGGCGTACAGGGTCGGAGGCTATAGGGGGTGCAGGGTCGGAGGCTATAGGGCGTACAGGGTCGGGGGCTATAGGTCGTACAGGGTCGGGTGCTATAGGGGGTGCAGGGTCGGGTGCTATAGGGGGTGCAGGGTCTGGGGCTATAGCGCGTACAGGGTCCGGGGCTATAGCGCGTACAGGGTCGGGGGCTATAGGGCGTGCAGGGTCGGGGGCTATAGGGCGTACAGGGTCGGGGGCTATAGGGCGTACAGGGTCGGGGGCTATAGCGCGTACAGGGTCGGGGGCTATAGCGCGTGCAGGGTCGGGGGCTATAGGGGGTGCAGGGTCGGGGGCTATAGGGCGTACAGGGTCGGGGGCTATAGGGCGTACAGGGTCGGGGGCTATAGGGGGTGCAGGTTCGGGGGCTATAGGGGGTGCAGGGTCGGGGGCTATAGGGCGTACAGGGTCGGGGGCTATAGGGCGTGCAGGGTCGGGGGCTATAGCGCGTACAGGGTCGGGGGCTATAGCGCGTACAGGGTCGGGGGCTATAGCGCGTGCAGAGTCGGGGGCTATAGGGCGTACAGGGTCGGGGGTGCAGGGTCGGGGGCTATAGGGCGTACAGGGTCGGGGGCTATAGGGGGTGCAGGGTCGGAGGCTATAGGGGGTGCAGGGTCGGGGGCTATAGGGTGTACAGGGTCGGGGGCTATAGGGCGTACAGGGTCGGGGGCTATAGGGCGTACAGGGTCGGGGGCTATAGGGCGTACAGGGTCGGGGGCTATAGGGCGTACAGGGTCGGGGGCTATAGGGGGTGCAGGGTCGGGGGCTATAGGGCGTACAGGGTCGGGGGCTATAGGGGGTGCAGTGTCGGGGGCTATAGGGGGTGCAGGGTCGGGGGCTATAGGGCGTACAGGGTCGGGGGCTATAGGGCGTACAGGGTCGGGGGCTATAGCGCGTACAGGGTCCGGGGCTATAGCGCGTACAGGGTCGGGGGCTATAGGGCGTGCAGGGTCGGGGGCTATAGGGCGTACAGGGTCGGGGGCTATAGGGCGTACAGGGTCGGGGGCTATAGGGCGTACAGGGTCGGGGGCTATAGGGCGTACAGGGTCGGAGGCTATAGGGGGTGCAGGGTCGGAGGCTATAGGGCGTACAGGGTCGGGGGCTATAGGTCGTACAGGGTCGGGTGCTATAGGGGGTGCAGGGTCGGGTGCTATAGGGGGTGCAGGGTCTGGGGCTATAGCGCGTACAGGGTCCGGGGCTATAGCGCGTACAGGGTCGGGGGCTATAGGGCGTGCAGGGTCGGGGGCTATAGGGCGTACAGGGTCGGGGGCTATAGGGCGTACAGGGTCGGGGGCTATAGCGCGTACAGGGTCGGGGGCTATAGCGCGTGCAGGGTCGGGGGCTATAGGGGGTGCAGGGTCGGGGGCTATAGGGCGTACAGGGTCGGGGGCTATAGGGCGTACAGGGTCGGAGGCTATAGGGGGTGCAGGGTCGGAGGCTATAGGGCGTACAGGGTCGGGGGCTATAGGTCGTACAGGGTCGGAGGCTATAGGGGGTGCAGGGTCGGGGGCTATAGGGGGTGCAGGGTCGGGGGCTATAGGGGGTACAGGGTCGGGGGCTATAGGGCTTACAGGGTCGGGGGCTATAGGGCGTACAGGGTCGGGGGCTATAGAGGGTACAGGGTCGGGGGCTATAGGGGGTACAGGGTCGGGGGCTATAGGGCGTACAGGGTCGGGGGCTATAGGGCGTACAGGGTCGGGGGCTATAGGGGGTACAGGGTCGGGGGCTATAGGGCGTACAGGGTCGGGGGCTATAGGTCGTACAGGGTCGGAGGCTATAGGGGGTGCAGGGTCGGAGGCTATAGGGGGTGCAGGGTCGGAGGCTATAGGGGGTGCAGGGTCGGAGGCTATAGGGGGTGCAGGGTCGGGGGCTATAGGGCGTGCAGGGTCGGGGGCTATAGGGCGTACAGGGTCGGGGGCTATAGGGCGTACAGGGTCGGGGGCTATAGGGCGTACAGGGTCGGGGGCTATAGGGGGTGCAGGGTCGGGGGCTATAGGGCGTACAGGGTCGGGGGCTATAGGGGGTGCAGGTTCGGGGGCTATAGGGGGTGCAGGGTCGGGGGCTATAGGGCGTACAGGGTCGGGGGCTATAGGGCGTGCAGGGTCGGGGGCTATAGCGCGTACAGGGTCGGGGGCTATAGCGCGTACAGGGTCGGGGGCTATAGCGCGTGCAGAGTCGGGGGCTATAGGGCGTACAGGGTCGGGGGTGCAGGGTCGGGGGCTATAGGGCGTACAGGGTCGGGGGCTATAGGGGGTGCAGGGTCGGAGGCTATAGGGGGTGCAGGGTCGGGGGCTATAGGGTGTACAGGGTCGGGGGCTATAGGGCGTACAGGGTCGGGGGCTATAGGGCGTACAGGGTCGGGGGCTATAGGGCGTACAGGGTCGGGGGCTATAGGGGGTGCAGGGTCGGGGGCTATAGGGCGTACAGGGTCGGGGGCTATAGGGGGTGCAGTGTCGGGGGCTATAGGGGGTGCAGGGTCGGGGGCTATAGGGCGTACAGGGTCGGGGGCTATAGGGCGTACAGGGTCGGGGGCTATAGCGCGTACAGGGTCCGGGGCTATAGCGCGTACAGGGTCGGGGGCTATAGGGCGTGCAGGGTCGGGGGCTATAGGGCGTACAGGGTCGGGGCTTATAGGGCGTACAGGGTCGGGGGCTATAGGGCGTACAGGGTCGGGGGCTATAGGGCGTACAGGGTCGGAGGCTATAGGGGGTGCAGGGTCGGAGGCTATAGGGCGTACAGGGTCGGGGGCTATAGGTCGTACAGGGTCGGGTGCTATAGGGGGTGCAGGGTCGGGTGCTATAGGGGGTGCAGGGTCTGGGGCTATAGCGCGTACAGGGTCCGGGGCTATAGCGCGTACAGGGTCGGGGGCTATAGGGCGTGCAGGGTCGGGGGCTATAGGGCGTACAGGGTCGGGGGCTATAGGGCGTACAGGGTCGGGGGCTATAGGGGGTGCAGGGTCGGGTGCTATAGGGGGTGCAGGGTCTGGGGCTATAGCGCGTACAGGGTCCGGGGCTATAGCGCGTACAGGGTCGGGGGCTATAGGGCGTGCAGGGTCGGGGGCTATAGGGCGTACAGGGTCGGGGGCTATAGCGCGTGCAGGGTCGGGGGCTATAGGGGGTGCAGGGTCGGGGGCTATAGGGCGTACAGGGTCGGGGGCTATAGGGCGTACAGGGTCGGGGGCTATAGGGGGTGCAGGGTCGGAGGCTATAGGGCGTACAGGGTCGGGGGCTATAGGTCGTACAGGGTCGGAGGCTATAGGGGGTGCAGGGTCGGGGGATATAGGGGGTACAGGGTCGGGGGCTATAGGGCGTACAGGGTCGGGGGCTATAGGGCGTACAGGGTCGGGGGCTATAGGGCGTGCAGGGTCGGCGGCTATAGGGCGTACAGGGTCGGGGGCTATAGGGCGTACAGGGTCGGGGGCTATAGGGCGTACAGGGTCGGGGGCTATAGGGCGTACAGGGTCGGAGGCTATAGGGGGTGCAGGGTCGGAGGCTATAGGGGGTGCAGGGTCGGGGGCTATAGGGGGTGCAGGGTCGGAGGCTATAGGGGGTGCAGGGTCGGAGGCTATAGGGGATGCAGGGTCGGAGGCAATAGGGGGTGCAGGGTCGGGGGCTATAGGGCGTACAGGGTCGGGGGCTATAGGGCGTACAGGGTCGGGGGCTATAGGGCGTACAGGGTCGGGGGCTATAGGGCGTTCAGGGTCGGCGGCTATAGGGCGTACAGGGTCGGCGGCTATAGGGCGTACAGGGTCGGCGGCTATAGGGCGTACAGGGTCGGGGGCTATAGGGCGTACAGGGTCGGGGGCTATAGGGCGTACAGGGTCGGGGGCTATAGGGGGTGCAGGGTCGGGGGCTATAGGGCGTACAGGGTCGGCGGCTATAGGGCGTACAGGGTCGGCGGCTATAGGGCGTACAGGGTCGGGGGCTATAGGGGGTGCAGGGTCGGGGGCTATAGGGCGTGCAGGGTCGGGGGCTATAGGGGGTGCAGGGTCGGGGGCTATAGGGGGTGCAGGGTCGGGGGCTATAGGGCGTACAGGGTCGGGGGCTATAGGGCGTGCAGGGTCGGGGGCTATGGCGCGTACAGGGTCGGGGGCTATAGGGCGTACAGGGTCGGGGGCTATAGGGCGTACAGGGTCGGGGGCTATAGGGGGTACAGGGTCGGGGGCTATAGGGGGTACAGGGTCGGGGGCTATAGGGCGTACAGGGTCGGGGGCTATAGGGCGTACAGGGTCGGGGGCTATAGGGCGTACAGGGTCGGGGGCTATAGGGCGTGCAGGGTCGGGGGCTATTTGGCGTACAGGGTCGGGGGCTATAGGGCGTACAGGGTTGGGGGCTATAGCGCGTACAGGGTCGGGGGCTATAGCGCGTGCAGGGTCGGGGGCTATAGGGGGTGCAGGGTCGGGGGCTATAGGGCGTACAGGGTCGGGGGCTATAGGGCGTACAGGGTCGGAGGCTATAGGGGGTGCAGGGTCGGAGGCTATAGGGCGTACAGGGTCGGGGGCTATAGGTCGTACAGGGTCGGAGGCTATAGGGGGTGCAGGGTCGGAGGCTATAGGGGGTGCAGGGTCGGGGGCTATAGGGGGTGCAGGGTCGGAGGCTATAGGGGGTGCAGGGTCGGAGGCTATAGGGGATGCAGGGTCGGAGGCAATAGGGGGTGCAGGGTCGGGGGCTATAGGGCGTACAGGGTCGGGGGCTATAGGGCGTACAGGGTCGGGGGCTATAGGGCGTACAGGGTCGGGGGCTATAGGGCGTTCAGGGTCGGCGGCTATAGGGCGTACAGGGTCGGCGGCTATAGGGCGTACAGGGTCGGGGGCTATAGGGCGTACAGGGTCGGGGGCTATAGGGCGTACAGGGTCGGGGGCTATAGGGGGTGCAGGGTCGGGGGCTATAGGGCGTACAGGGTCGGCGGCTATAGGGCGTACAGGGTCGGCGGCTATAGGGCGTACAGGGTCGGCGGCTATAGGGCGTACAGGGTCGGGGGCTATAGGGCGTACAGGGTCGGGGGCTATAGGGCGTACAGGGTCGGGGGCTATAGGGGGTGCAGGGTCGGGGGCTATAGGGCGTGCAGGGTCGGGGGCTATAGGGGGTGCAGGGTCGGGGGCTATAGGGGGTGCAGGGTCGGGGGCTATAGGGCGTACAGGGTCGGGGGCTATAGGGCGTACAGGGTCGGGGGCTATAGGGGGTACAGGGTCGGGGGCTATAGGACGTACAGGGTCGGGGGCTATAGGTCGTACAGGGTCGGAGGCTATAGGGGGTGCAGGGTCGGAGGCTATAGGGGGTGCAGGGTCGGAGGCTATAGGGGATGCAGGGTCGGAGGCAATAGGGGGTGCAGGGTCGGGGGCTATAGGGCGTACAGGGTCGGGGGCTATAGGGCGTACAGGGTCGGGGGCTATAGGGCGTACAGGGTCGGGGGCTATAGGGCGTTCAGGGTCGGCGGCTATAGGGCGTACAGGGTCGGCGGCTATAGGGCGTACAGGGTCGGCGGCTATAGGGCGTACAGGGTCGGGGGCTATAGGGCGTACAGGGTCGGGGGCTATAGGGGGTGCAGGGTCGGGGGCTATAGGGCGTACAGGGTCGGCGGCTATAGGGCGTACAGGGTCGGCGGCTATAGGGCGTACAGGGTCGGCGGCTATAGGGCGTACAGGGTCGGGGGCTATAGGGCGTACAGGGTCGGGGGCTATAGGGCGTACAGGGTCGGGGGCTATAGGGGGTGCAGGGTCGGGGGCTATAGGGCGTGCAGGGTCGGGGGCTATAGGGGGTGCAGGGTCGGGGGCTATAGGGGGTGCAGGGTCGGGGGCTATAGGGCGTACAGGGTCGGGGGCTATAGGGCGTGCAGGGTCGGGGGCTATGGCGCGTACAGGGTCGGGGGCTATAGGGCGTACAGGGTCGGGGGCTATAGGGCGTACAGGGTCGGGGGCTATAGGGGGTACAGGGTCGGGGGCTATAGGGGGTACAGGGTCGGGGGCTATAGGGCGTACAGGGTCAGGGGCTATAGGGCGTACAGGGTCGGGGGCTATAGGGCGTGCAGGGTCGGGGGCTATAGGGCGTACAGGGTCGGGGGCTATAGCGCGTACAGGGTCGGGGGCTATAGCGCGTGCAGGGTCGGGGGCTATAGGGGGTGCAGGGTCGGGGGCTATAGGGCGTACAGGGTCGGGGGCTATAGGGCGTACAGGGTCGGAGGCTATAGGGGGTGCAGGGTCGGAGGCTATAGGGCGTACAGGGTCGGGGGCTATAGGTCGTACAGGGTCGGAGGCTATAGGGGGTGCAGGGTCGGGGGATATAGGGGGTACAGGGTCGGGGGCTATAGGGCGTACAGGGTCGGGGGCTATAGGGCGTACAGGGTCGGGGGCTATAGGGCGTACAGGGTCGGGGGCTATAGGGCGTGCAGGGTCGGCGGCTATAGGGCGTACAGGGTCGGGGGCTATAGGGCGTACAGGGTCGGGGGCTATAGGGCGTACAGGGTCGGGGGCTATAGGTCGTACAGGGTCGGAGGCTATAGGGGGTGCAGGGTCGGAGGCTATAGGGGGTGCAGGGTCGGGGGCTATAGGGGGTGCAGGGTCGGAGGCTATAGGGGGTGCAGGGTCGGAGGCTATAGGGGATGCAGGGTCGGAGGCAATAGGGGGTGCAGGGTCGGGGGCTATAGGGCGTACAGGGTCGGGGGCTATAGGGCGTACAGGGTCGGGGGCTATAGGGCGTACAGGGTCGGGGGCTATAGGGCGTTCAGGGTCGGCGGCTATAGGGCGTACAGGGTCGGCGGCTATAGGGCGTACAGGGTCGGGGGCTATAGGGCGTACAGGGTCGGGGGCTATAGGGCGTACAGGGTCGGGGGCTATAGGGGGTGCAGGGTCGGGGGCTATAGGGCGTACAGGGTCGGCGGCTATAGGGCGTACAGGGTCGGCGGCTATAGGGCGTACAGGGTCGGCGGCTATAGGGCGTACAGGGTCGGGGGCTATAGGGCGTACAGGGTCGGGGGCTATAGGGCGTACAGGGTCGGGGGCTATAGGGGGTGCAGGGTCGGGGGCTATAGGGCGTGCAGGGTCGGGGGCTATAGGGGGTGCAGGGTCGGGGGCTATAGGGGGTGCAGGGTCGGGGGCTATAGGGCGTACAGGGTCGGGGGCTATAGGGCGTGCAGGGTCGGGGGCTATGGCGCGTACAGGGTCGGGGGCTATAGGGCGTACAGGGTCGGGGGCTATAGGGCGTACAGGGTCGGGGGCTATAGGGGGTACAGGGTCGGGGGCTATAGGGCGTACAGGGTCGGGGGCTATAGGGCGTACAGGGTCGGGGGCTATAGGGCGTACAGGGTCGGGGGCTATAGGTCGTACAGGGTCGGAGGCTATAGGGGGTGCAGGGTCGGAGGCTATAGGGGGTACAGGGTCGGGGGCTATAGGGGGTACAGGGTCGGGGGCTATAGGGGGTACAGGGTCGGGGGCTATAGGGCGTACAGGGTCGGGGGCTATAGGGCGTACAGGGTCGGGGGCTATAGGGCGTACAGGGTCGGGGGCTATAGGGCGTACAGGGTCGGGGGCTATAGGGGGTGCAGGGTCGGGGGCTATAGGGCGTACAGGGTCGGGGGCTATAGGGGGTGCAGGGTCGGGGGCTATAGGGCGTACAGGGTCGGGGGCTATAGGGGGTGCAGGTTCGGGGGCTATAGGGGGTGCAGGGTCGGGGGCTATAGGGCGTACAGGGTCGGGGGCTATAGGGCGTGCAGGGTCGGGGGCTATAGCGCGTACAGGGTCGGGGGCTATAGCGCGTGCAGAGTCGGGGGCTATAGGGCGTACAGGGTCGGGGGTGCAGGGTCGGGGGCTATAGGGCGTACAGGGTCGGGGGCTATAGGGGGTGCAGGGTCGGAGGCTATAGGGGGTGCAGGGTCGGGGGCTATAGGGCGTACAGGGTCGGGGGCTATAGGGCGTACAGGGTCGGGGGCTATAGGGCGTACAGGGTCGGGGGCTATAGGGCGTACAGGGTCGGGGGCTATAGGGCGTACAGGGTCGGGGGCTATAGGGCGTACAGGGTCGGGGGCTATAGGGCGTACAGGGTCGGGGGCTATAGGGGGTGCAGGGTCGGGGGCTATAGGGCGTACAGGGTCGGGGGCTATAGGGGGTGCAGTGTCGGGGGCTATAGGGGGTGCAGGGTCGGGGGCTATAGGGCGTACAGGGTCGGGGGCTATAGGGGGTGCAGGGTCGGGGGCTATAGGGCGTGCAGGGTCGGGGGCTATAGGGGGTGCAGGGTCGGGGGCTATAGGGGGTGCAGGGTCGGGGGCTATAGGGCGTACAGGGTCGGGGGCTATAGGGCGTGCAGGGTCGGGGGCTATGGCGCGTACAGGGTCGGGGGCTATAGGGCGTACAGGGTCGGGGGCTATAGGGCGTACAGGGTCGGGGGCTATAGGGGGTACAGGGTCGGGGGCTATAGGGCGTACAGGGTCGGGGGCTATAGGGCGTACAGGGTCGGGGGCTATAGGGCGTACAGGGTCGGGGGCTATAGGTCGTACAGGGTCGGAGGCTATAGGGGGTGCAGGGTCGGAGGCTATAGGGGGTACAGGGTCGGGGGCTATAGGGGGTACAGGGTCGGGGGCTATAGGGGGTACAGGGTCGGGGGCTATAGGGCGTACAGGGTCGGGGGCTATAGGGCGTACAGGGTCGGGGGCTATAGGGCGTACAGGGTCGGGGGCTATAGGGCGTACAGGGTCGGGGGCTATAGGGGGTGCAGGGTCGGGGGCTATAGGGCGTACAGGGTCGGGGGCTATAGGGGGTGCAGGGTCGGGGGCTATAGGGCGTACAGGGTCGGGGGCTATAGGGGGTGCAGGTTCGGGGGCTATAGGGGGTGCAGGGTCGGGGGCTATAGGGCGTACAGGGTCGGGGGCTATAGGGCGTGCAGGGTCGGGGGCTATAGCGCGTACAGGGTCGGGGGCTATAGCGCGTGCAGAGTCGGGGGCTATAGGGCGTACAGGGTCGGGGGTGCAGGGTCGGGGGCTATAGGGCGTACAGGGTCGGGGGCTATAGGGGGTGCAGGGTCGGAGGCTATAGGGGGTGCAGGGTCGGGGGCTATAGGGCGTACAGGGTCGGGGGCTATAGGGCGTACAGGGTCGGGGGCTATAGGGCGTACAGGGTCGGGGGCTATAGGGCGTACAGGGTCGGGGGCTATAGGGCGTACAGGGTCGGGGGCTATAGGGCGTACAGGGTCGGGGGCTATAGGGCGTACAGGGTCGGGGGCTATAGGGGGTGCAGGGTCGGGGGCTATAGGGCGTACAGGGTCGGGGGCTATAGGGGGTGCAGTGTCGGGGGCTATAGGGGGTGCAGGGTCGGGGGCTATAGGGCGTACAGGGTCGGGGGCTATAGGGGGTGCAGGGTCGGGGGCTATAGGGCGTACAGGGTCGGGGGCTATAGGACGTGCAGGGTCGGGGGCTATAGGGCGTACAGGGTCGGGGGCTATAGGGCGTACAGGGTCGGGGGCTATAGGGCGTGCAGGGTCGGGGGCTATAGGGCGTACAGGGTCGGGGGCTATAGGGCGTACAGGGTCGGGGGCTATAGGGCGTGCAGGGTCGGGGGCTATAGGGGGTGCAGGGTCGGGGGCTATAGGGCGTACAGGGTCGGGGGCTATAGGGCGTGCAGGGTCGGGGGCTATAGCGCGTACAGGGTCGGGGGCTATAGCGCGTGCAGAGTCGGGGGCTATAGGGCGTACAGGGTCGGGGGTGCAGGGTCGGGGGCTATAGGGCGTACAGGGTCCGGGGCTATAGCGCGTACAGGGTCGGGGGCTATAGGGCGTGCAGGGTCGGGGGCTATAGGGCGTGCAGGGTCGGGGGCTATAGCGCGTGCAGGGTCGGGGGCTATAGGGGGTGCAGGGTCGGGGGCTATAGGGCGTACAGGGTCGGGGGCTATAGCGCGTACAGGGTCCGGGGCTATAGCGCGTACAGGGTCGGGGGCTATAGGGCGTGCAGGGTCGGGGGCTATAGCGCGTGCAGGGTCGGGGGCTATAGGGGGTGCAGGGTCGGGGGCTATAGGGCGTACAGGGTCGGGGGCTATAGGGCGTACAGGGTCGGAGGCTATAGGGGGTGCAGGGTCGGAGGCTATAGGGCGTACAGGGTCGGGGGCTATAGGTCGTACAGGGTCGGGTGCTATAGGGGGTGCAGGGTCGGGTGCTATAGGGGGTGCAGGGTCCGGGGCTATAGCGCGTACAGGGTCCGGGGCTATAGCGCGTACAGGGTCGGGGGCTATAGGGCGTGCAGGGTCGGGGGCTATAGGGCGTACAGGGTCGGGGGCTATAGGGCGTACAGGGTCGGGGGCTATAGCGCGTACAGGGTCGGGGGCTATAGCGCGTGCAGGGTCGGGGGCTATAGGGGGTGCAGGGTCGGGGGCTATAGGGCGTACAGGGTCGGGGGCTATAGGGCGTACAGGGTCGGAGGCTATAGGGGGTGCAGGGTCGGAGGCTATAGGGCGTACAGTGTCGGGGGCTATAGGTCGTACAGGGTCGGAGGCTATAGGGGGTGCAGGGTCGGGGGCTATAGGGGGTGCAGGGTCGGGGGATATAGGGGGTACAGGGTCGGGGGCTATAGGGCGTACAGGGTCGGGGGCTATAGGGCGTACAGGGTCGGGGTTTATAGGGCGTACAGGGTCGGGGGCTATAGGGGGTACAGGGTCGGGGGCTATAGGGGGTACAGGGTCGGGGGCTATAGGGCGTACAGGGTCGGGGGCTATAGGGGGTACAGGGTCGGGGGCTATAGGGGGTACAGGGTCGGGGGCTATAGGGCGTACAGGGTCGGGGGCTATAGGGCGTACAGGGTCGGGGGCTATAGGTCGTACAGGGTCGGAGGCTATAGGGGGTGCAGGGTCGGAGGCTATAGGGGGTGCAGGGTCGGAGGCTATAGGGGGTGCAGGGTCGGGGGCTATAGGGCGTACAGGGTCGGGGGCTATAGGGCGTACAGGGTCGGGGGCTATAGGGCGTACAGGGTCGGGGGCTATAGGGCGTACAGGGTCGGGGGCTATAGGGGGTGCAGGGTCGGGGGCTATAGGGCGTACAGGGTCGGGGGCTATAGGGGGTGCAGGTTCGGGGGCTATAGGGGGTGCAGGGTCGGGGGCTATAGGGCGTACAGGGTCGGGGGCTATAGCGCGTACAGGGTCGGGGGCTATAGCGCGTGCAGAGTCGGGGGCTATAGGGCGTACAGGGTCGGGGGTGCAGGGTCGGGGGCTATAGGGCGTACAGGGTCGGGGGCTATAGGGGGTGCAGGGTCGGAGGCTATAGGGGGTGCAGGGTCGGGGGCTATAGGGCGTACAGGGTCGTGGGCTATAGGGCGTACAGGGTCGGGGGCTATAGGGCGTACAGGGTCGGGGGCTATAGGGCGTTCAGGGTCGGCGGCTATAGGGCGTACAGGGTCGGCGGCTATAGGGCGTACAGGGTCGGGGGCTATAGGGCGTACAGGGTCGGGGGCTATAGGGCGTACAGGGTCGGGGGCTATAGGGGGTGCAGGGTCGGGGGCTATAGGGCGTACAGGGTCGGGGGCTATAGGGGGTGCAGGTTCGGGGGCTATAGGGGGTGCAGGGTCGGGGGCTATAGGGCGTACAGGGTCGGGGGCTATAGGGCGTGCAGGGTCGGGGGCTATAGCGCGTACAGGGTCGGGGGCTATAGCGCGTGCAGAGTCGGGGGCTATAGGGCGTACAGGGTCGGGGGTGCAGGGTCGGGGGCTATAGGGCGTACAGGGTCGGGGGCTATAGGGGGTGCAGGGTCGGAGGCTATAGGGGGTGCAGGGTCGGGGGCTATAGGGCGTACAGGGTCGGGGGCTATAGGGCGTACAGGGTCGGGGGCTATAGGGCGTACAGGGTCGGGGGCTATAGGGCGTACAGGGTCGGGGGCTATAGGGCGTACAGGGTCGGGGGCTATAGGGCGTACAGGGTCGGGGGCTATAGGGCGTACAGGGTCGGGGGCTATAGGGGGTGCAGGGTCGGGGGCTATAGGGCGTACAGGGTCGGGGGCTATAGGGGGTGCAGTGTCGGGGGCTATAGGGGGTGCAGGGTCGGGGGCTATAGGGCGTACAGGGTCGGGGGCTATAGGGGGTGCAGGGTCGGGGGCTATAGGGCGTACAGGGTCGGGGGCTATAGGACGTGCAGGGTCGGGGGCTATAGGGCGTACAGGGTCGGGGGCTATAGGGCGTACAGGGTCGGGGGCTATAGGGCGTGCAGGGTCGGGGGCTATAGGGCGTACAGGGTCGGGGGCTATAGGGCGTACAGGGTCGGGGGCTATAGGGCGTGCAGGGTCGGGGGCTATAGGGGGTGCAGGGTCGGGGGCTATAGGGCGTACAGGGTCGGGGGCTATAGGGCGTGCAGGGTCGGGGGCTATAGCGCGTACAGGGTCGGGGGCTATAGCGCGTGCAGAGTCGGGGGCTATAGGGCGTACAGGGTCGGGGGTGCAGGGTCGGGGGCTATAGGGCGTACAGGGTCCGGGGCTATAGCGCGTACAGGGTCGGGGGCTATAGGGCGTGCAGGGTCGGGGGCTATAGCGCGTGCAGGGTCGGGGGCTATAGGGGGTGCAGGGTCGGGGGCTATAGGGCGTACAGGGTCGGGGGCTATAGCGCGTACAGGGTCCGGGGCTATAGCGCGTACAGGGTCGGGGGCTATAGGGCGTGCAGGGTCGGGGGCTATAGCGCGTGCAGGGTCGGGGGCTATAGGGGGTGCAGGGTCGGGGGCTATAGGGCGTACAGGGTCGGGGGCTATAGGGCGTACAGGGTCGGAGGCTATAGGGGGTGCAGGGTCGGAGGCTATAGGGCGTACAGGGTCGGGGGCTATAGGTCGTACAGGGTCGGGTGCTATAGGGGGTGCAGGGTCGGGTGCTATAGGGGGTGCAGGGTCTGGGGCTATAGCGCGTACAGGGTCCGGGGCTATAGCGCGTACAGGGTCGGGGGCTATAGGGCGTGCAGGGTCGGGGGCTATAGGGCGTACAGGGTCGGGGGCTATAGGGCGTACAGGGTCGGGGGCTATAGCGCGTACAGGGTCGGGGGCTATAGCGCGTGCAGGGTCGGGGGCTATAGGGGGTGCAGGGTCGGGGGCTATAGGGCGTACAGGGTCGGGGGCTATAGGGCGTACAGGGTCGGAGGCTATAGGGGGTGCAGGGTCGGAGGCTATAGGGCGTACAGTGTCGGGGGCTATAGGTCGTACAGGGTCGGAGGCTATAGGGGGTGCAGGGTCGGGGGCTATAGGGGGTGCAGGGTCGGGGGATATAGGGGGTACAGGGTCGGGGGCTATAGGGCGTACAGGGTCGGGGGCTATAGGGCGTACAGGGTCGGTGTTTATAGGGCGTACAGGGTCGGGGGCTATAGGGGGTACAGGGTCGGGGGCTATAGGGGGTACAGGGTCGGGGGCTATAGGGCGTACAGGGTCGGGGGCTATAGGGCGTACAGGGTCGGGGGCTATAGGGGGTACAGGGTCGGGGGCTATAGGGGGTACAGGGTCGGGGGCTATAGGGCGTACAGGGTCGGGGGCTATAGGGCGTACAGGGTCGGGGGCTATAGGTCGTACAGGGTCGGAGGCTATAGGGGGTGCAGGGTCGGAGGCTATAGGGGGTGCAGGGTCGGAGGCTATAGGGGGTGCAGGGTCGGGGGCTATAGGGCGTACAGGGTCGGGGGCTATAGGGCGTACAGGGTCGGGGGCTATAGGGCGTACAGGGTCGGGGGCTATAGGGGGTGCAGGGTCGGGGGCTATAGGGCGTACAGGGTCGGGGGCTATAGGGGGTGCAGGTTCGGGGGCTATAGGGGGTGCAGGGTCGGGGGCTATAGGGCGTACAGGGTCAGGGGCTATAGCGCGTACAGGGTCGGGGGCTATAGCGCGTGCAGAGTCGGGGGCTATAGGGCGTACAGGGTCGGGGGTGCAGGGTCGGGGGCTATAGGGCGTACAGGGTCGGGGGCTATAGGGGGTGCAGGGTCGGAGGCTATAGGGGGTGCAGGGTCGGGGGCTATAGGGCGTACAGGGTCGGGGGCTATAGGGCGTACAGGGTCGGGGGCTATAGGGCGTACAGGGTCGGGGGCTATAGGGCGTTCAGGGTCGGCGGCTATAGGGCGTACAGGGTCGGCGGCTATAGGGCGTACAGGGTCGGGGGCTATAGGGCGTACAGGGTCGGGGGCTATAGGGCGTACAGGGTCGGGGGCTATAGGGGGTGCAGGGTCGGGGGCTATAGGGCGTACAGGGTCGGCGGCTATAGGGCGTACAGGGTCGGCGGCTATAGGGCGTACAGGGTCGGCGGCTATAGGGCGTACAGGGTCGGGGGCTATAGGGCGTACAGGGTCGGCGGCTATAGGGCGTACAGGGTCGGGGGCTATAGGGGGTGCAGGGTCGGGGGCTATAGGGCGTGCAGGGTCGGGGGCTATAGGGGGTGCAGGGTCGGGGGCTATAGGGGGTGCAGGGTCGGGGGCTATAGGGCGTACAGGGTCGGGGGCTATAGGGCGTGCAGGGTCGGGGGCTATGGCGCGTACAGGGTCGGGGGCTATAGGGCGTACAGGGTCGGGGGCTATAGGGCGTACAGGGTCGGGGGCTATAGGGGGTACAGGGTCGGGGGCTATAGGGGGTACAGGGTCGGGGGCTATAGGGCGTACAGGGTCGGGGGCTATAGGGCGTACAGGGTCGGGGGCTATAGGGCGTACAGGGTCGGGGGCTATAGGTCGTACAGGGTCGGAGGCTATAGGGGGTGCAGGGTCGTTGGCTATAGGGGGTACAGGGTCGGGGGCTATAGGGGGTACAGGGTCGGGGGCTATAGGGCGTACAGGGTCGGGGGCTATAGGGCGTACAGGGTCGGGGGCTATAGGGCGTACAGGGTCGGGGGCTATAGGGCGTACAGGGTCGGGGGCTATAGGGGGTGCAGGGTCGGGGGCTATAGGGCGTACAGGGTCGGGGGCTATAGGGGGTGCAGGTTCGGGGGCTATAGGGGGTGCAGGGTCGGGGGCTATAGGGCGTACAGGGTCGGGGGCTATAGGGCGTGCAGGGTCGGGGGCTATAGCGCGTACAGGGTCGGGGGCTATAGCGCGTGCAGAGTCGGGGGCTATAGGGCGTACAGGGTCGGGGGTGCAGGGTCGGGGGCTATAGGGCGTACAGGGTCGGGGGCTATAGGGGGTGCAGGGTCGGAGGCTATAGGGGGTGCAGGGTCGGGGGCTATAGGGCGTACAGGGTCGGGGGCTATAGGGCGTACAGGGTCGGGGGCTATAGGGCGTACAGGGTCGGGGGCTATAGGGCGTACAGGGTCGGGGGCTATAGGGCGTACAGGGTCGGGGGCTATAGGGGGTACAGGGTCGGGGGCTATAGGGGGTACAGGGTCGGGGGCTATAGGGCGTACAGGGTCGGGGGCTATAGGGCGTACAGGGTCGGGGGCTATAGGGCGTACAGGGTCGGGGGCTATAGTTCGTACAGGGTCGGAGGCTATAGGGGGTGCAGGGTCGTTGGCTATAGGGGGTACAGGGTCGGGGGCTATAGGGGGTACAGGGTCGGGGGCTATAGGGCGTACAGGGTCGGGGGCTATAGGGCGTACAGGGTCGGGGGCTATAGGGCGTACAGGGTCGGGGGCTATAGGGGGTGCAGGGTCGGGGGCTATAGGGCGTACAGGGTCGGGGGCTATAGGGGGTGCAGGTTCGGGGGCTATAGGGGGTGCAGGGTCGGGGGCTATAGGGCGTACAGGGTCGGGGGCTATAGGGCGTGCAGGGTCGGGGGCTATAGCGCGTACAGGGTCGGGGGCTATAGCGCGTGCAGAGTCGGGGGCTATAGGGCGTACAGGGTCGGGGGTGCAGGGTCGGGGGCTATAGGGCGTACAGGGTCGGGGGCTATAGGGGGTGCAGGGTCGGAGGCTATAGGGGGTGCAGGGTCGGGGGCTATAGGGCGTACAGGGTCGGGGGCTATAGGGCGTACAGGGTCGGGGGCTATAGGGCGTACAGGGTCGGGGGCTATAGGGCGTACAGGGTCGGGGGCTATAGGGCGTACAGGGTCGGGGGTGCAGGGTCGGGGGCTATAGGGCGTACAGGGTCGGGGGCTATAGGGGGTGCAGGGTCGGGGGCTATAGGGCGTACAGGGTCGGCGGCTATAGGGCGTACAGGGTCGGCGGCTATAGGGCGTACAGGGTCGGGGGCTATAGGGGGTGCAGGGTCGGGGGCTATAGGGCGTGCAGGGTCGGGGGCTATAGGGGGTGCAGGGTCGGGGGCTATAGGGGGTGCAGGGTCGGGGGCTATAGGGCGTACAGGGTCGGGGGCTATAGGGCGTGCAGGGTCGGGGGCTATGGCGCGTACAGGGTCGGGGGCTATAGGGCGTACAGGGTCGGGGGCTATAGGGCGTACAGGGTCGGGGGCTATAGGGGGTACAGGGTCGGGGGCTATAGGGGGTACAGGGTCGGGGGCTATAGGGCGTACAGGGTCGGGGGCTATAGGGCGTACAGGGTCGGGGGCTATAGGGCGTACAGGGTCAGGGGCTATAGGGCGTGCAGGGTCGGGGGCTATTTGGCGTACAGGGTCGGGGGCTATAGGGCGTACAGGGTCGGGGGCTATAGCGCGTACAGGGTCGGGGGCTATAGCGCGTGCAGGGTCGGGGGCTATAGGGGGTGCAGGGTCGGGGGCTATAGGGCGTACAGGGTCGGGGGCTATAGGGCGTACAGGGTCGGAGGCTATAGGGGGTGCAGGGTCGGAGGCTATAGGGCGTACAGGGTCGGGGGCTATAGGTCGTACAGGGTCGGAGGCTATAGGGGGTGCAGGGTCGGGGGATATAGGGGGTACAGGGTCGGGGGCTATAGGGCGTACAGGGTCGGGGGCTATAGGGCGTACAGGGTCGGGGGCTATAGGGCGTACAGGGTCGGGGGCTATAGGGCGTGCAGGGTCGGCGGCTATAGGGCGTACAGGGTCGGGGGCTATAGGGCGTACAGGGTCGGGGGCTATAGGGCGTACAGGGTCGGGGGCTATAGGTCGTACAGGGTCGGAGGCTATAGGGGGTGCAGGGTCGGAGGCTATAGGGGGTGCAGGGTCGGGGGCTATAGGGGGTGCAGGGTCGGAGGCTATAGGGGGTGCAGGGTCGGAGGCTATAGGGGATGCAGGGTCGGAGGCAATAGGGGGTGCAGGGTCGGGGGCTATAGGGCGTACAGGGTCGGGGGCTATAGGGCGTACAGGGTCGGGGGCTATAGGGCGTACAGGGTCGGGGGCTATAGGGCGTTCAGGGTCGGCGGCTATAGGGCGTACAGGGTCGGCGGCTATAGGGCGTACAGGGTCGGCGGCTATAGGGCGTACAGGGTCGGGGGCTATAGGGCGTACAGGGTCGGGGGCTATAGGGCGTACAGGGTCGGGGGCTATAGGGGGTGCAGGGTCGGGGGCTATAGGGCGTACAGGGTCGGCGGCTATAGGGCGTACAGGGTCGGCGGCTATAGGGCGTACAGGGTCGGCGGCTATAGGGCGTACAGGGTCGGGGGCTATAGGGCGTACAGGGTCGGGGGCTATAGGGCGTACAGGGTCGGGGGCTATAGGGGGTGCAGGGTCGGGGGCTATAGGGCGTGCAGGGTCGGGGGCTATAGGGGGTGCAGGGTCGGGGGCTATAGGGGGTGCAGGGTCGGGGGCTATAGGGCGTACAGGGTCGGGGGCTATAGGGCGTACAGGGTCGGGGGCTATAGGGGGTACAGGGTCGGGGGCTATAGGGCGTACAGGGTCGGGGGCTATAGGTCGTACAGGGTCGGAGGCTATAGGGGGTGCAGGGTCGGAGGCTATAGGGGGTGCAGGGTCGGAGGCTATAGGGGATGCAGGGTCGGAGGCAATAGGGGGTGCAGGGTCGGGGGCTATAGGGCGTACAGGGTCGGGGGCTATAGGGCGTACAGGGTCGGGGGCTATAGGGCGTACAGGGTCGGGGGCTATAGGGCGTTCAGGGTCGGCGGCTATAGGGCGTACAGGGTCGGCGGCTATAGGGCGTACAGGGTCGGCGGCTATAGGGCGTACAGGGTCGGGGGCTATAGGGCGTACAGGGTCGGGGGCTATAGGGGGTGCAGGGTCGGGGGCTATAGGGCGTACAGGGTCGGCGGCTATAGGGCGTACAGGGTCGGCGGCTATAGGGCGTACAGGGTCGGGGGCTATAGGGCGTACAGGGTCGGGGGCTATAGGGCGTACAGGGTCGGGGGCTATAGGGGGTGCAGGGTCGGGGGCTATAGGGCGTGCAGGGTCGGGGGCTATAGGGGGTGCAGGGTCGGGGGCTATAGGGGGTGCAGGGTCGGGGGCTATAGGGCGTACAGGGTCGGGGGCTATAGGGCGTGCAGGGTCGGGGGCTATGGCGCGTACAGGGTCGGGGGCTATAGGGCGTACAGGGTCGGGGGCTATAGGGCGTACAGGGTCGGGGGCTATAGGGGGTACAGGGTCGGGGGCTATAGGGGGTACAGGGTCGGGGGCTATAGGGCGTACAGGGTCAGGGGCTATAGGGCGTACAGGGTCGGGGGCTATAGGGCGTACAGGGTCGGGGGCTATAGGGCGTGCAGGGTCGGGGGCTATAGGGCGTACAGGGTCGGGGGCTATAGCGCGTACAGGGTCGGGGGCTATAGCGCGTGCAGGGTCGGGGGCTATAGGGGGTGCAGGGTCGGGGGCTATAGGGCGTACAGGGTCGGGGGCTATAGGGCGTACAGGGTCGGAGGCTATAGGGGGTGCAGGGTCGGAGGCTATAGGGCGTACAGGGTCGGGGGCTATAGGTCGTACAGGGTCGGAGGCTATAGGGGGTGCAGGGTCGGGGGATATAGGGGGTACAGGGTCGGGGGCTATAGGGCGTACAGGGTCGGGGGCTATAGGGCGTACAGGGTCGGGGGCTATAGGGCGTACAGGGTCGGGGGCTATAGGGCGTGCAGGGTCGGCGGCTATAGGGCGTACAGGGTCGGGGGCTATAGGGCGTACAGGGTCGGGGGCTATAGGGCGTACAGGGTCGGGGGCTATAGGTCGTACAGGGTCGGAGGCTATAGGGGGTGCAGGGTCGGAGGCTATAGGGGGTGCAGGGTCGGGGGCTATAGGGGGTGCAGGGTCGGAGGCTATAGGGGGTGCAGGGTCGGAGGCTATAGGGGATGCAGGGTCGGAGGCAATAGGGGGTGCAGGGTCGGGGGCTATAGGGCGTACAGGGTCGGGGGCTATAGGGCGTACAGGGTCGGGGGCTATAGGGCGTACAGGGTCGGGGGCTATAGGGCGTTCAGGGTCGGCGGCTATAGGGCGTACAGGGTCGGCGGCTATAGGGCGTACAGGGTCGGGGGCTATAGGGCGTACAGGGTCGGGGGCTATAGGGCGTACAGGGTCGGGGGCTATAGGGGGTGCAGGGTCGGGGGCTATAGGGCGTACAGGGTCGGCGGCTATAGGGCGTACAGGGTCGGCGGCTATAGGGCGTACAGGGTCGGCGGCTATAGGGCGTACAGGGTCGGGGGCTATAGGGCGTACAGGGTCGGGGGCTATAGGGCGTACAGGGTCGGGGGCTATAGGGGGTGCAGGGTCGGGGGCTATAGGGCGTGCAGGGTCGGGGGCTATAGGGGGTGCAGGGTCGGGGGCTATAGGGGGTGCAGGGTCGGGGGCTATAGGGCGTACAGGGTCGGGGGCTATAGGGCGTGCAGGGTCGGGGGCTATGGCGCGTACAGGGTCGGGGGCTATAGGGCGTACAGGGTCGGGGGCTATAGGGCGTACAGGGTCGGGGGCTATAGGGGGTACAGGGTCGGGGGTTATAGGGCGTACAGGGTCAGGGGCTATAGGGCGTACAGGGTCGGGGGCTATAGGGCGTACAGGGTCGGGGGCTATAGGTCGTACAGGGTCGGAGGCTATAGGGGGTGCAGGGTCGGAGGCTATAGGGGGTACAGGGTCGGGGGCTATAGGGGGTACAGGGTCGGGGGCTATAGGGGGTACAGGGTCGGGGGCTATAGGGCGTACAGGGTCGGGGGCTATAGGGCGTACAGGGTCGGGGGCTATAGGGCGTACAGGGTCGGGGGCTATAGGGGGTGCAGGGTCGGGGGCTATAGGGCGTACAGGGTCGGGGGCTATAGGGGGTGCAGGTTCGGGGGCTATAGGGGGTGCAGGGTCGGGGGCTATAGGGCGTACAGGGTCGCGGGCTATAGGGCGTGCAGGGTCGGGGGCTATAGCGCGTACAGGGTCGGGGGCTATAGCGCGTGCAGAGTCGGGGGCTATAGGGCGTACAGGGTCGGGGGTGCAGGGTCGGGGGCTATAGGGCGTACAGGGTCGGGGGCTATAGGGGGTGCAGGGTCGGAGGCTATAGGGGGTGCAGGGTCGGGGGCTATAGGGCGTACAGGGTCGGGGGCTATAGGGCGTACAGGGTCGGGGGCTATAGGGCGTTCAGGGTCGGCGGCTATAGGGCGTACAGGGTCGGCGGCTATAGGGCGTACAGGGTCGGGGGCTATAGGGCGTACAGGGTCGGGGGCTATAGGGCGTACAGGGTCGGGGGCTATAGGGGGTGCAGGGTCGGGGGCTATAGGGCGTACAGGGTCGGCGGCTATAGGGCGTACAGGGTCGGCGGCTATAGGGCGTACAGGGTCGGCGGCTATAGGGCGTACAGGGTCGGGGGCTATAGGGCGTACAGGGTCGGGGGCTATAGGGCGTACAGGGTCGGGGGCTATAGGGGGTGCAGGGTCGGGGGCTATAGGGCGTGCAGGGTCGGGGGCTATAGGGGGTGCAGGGTCGGGGGCTATAGGGGGTGCAGGGTCGGGGGCTATAGGGCGTACAGGGTCGGGGGCTATAGGGCGTGCAGGGTCGGGGGCTATGGCGCGTACAGGGTCGGGGGCTATAGGGCGTACAGGGTCGGGGGCTATAGGGCGTACAGGGTCGGGGGCTATAGGGGGTACAGGGTCGGGGGCTATAGGGCGTACAGGGTCGGGGGCTATAGGGCGTACAGGGTCGGGGGCTATAGGGCGTACAGGGTCGGGGGCTATAGGTCGTACAGGGTCGGAGGCTATAGGGGGTGCAGGGTCGGAGGCTATAGGGGGTACAGGGTCGGGGGCTATAGGGGGTACAGGGTCGGGGGCTATAGGGGGTACAGGGTCGGGGGCTATAGGGCGTACAGGGTCGGGGGCTATAGGGCGTACAGGGTCGGGGGCTATAGGGCGTACAGGGTCGGGGGCTATAGGGCGTACAGGGTCGGGGGCTATAGGGGGTGCAGGGTCGGGGGCTATAGGGCGTACAGGGTCGGGGGCTATAGGGGGTGCAGGTTCGGGGGCTATAGGGGGTGCAGGGTCGGGGGCTATAGGGCGTACAGGGTCGGGGGCTATAGGGCGTGCAGGGTCGGGGGCTATAGCGCGTACAGGGTCGGGGGCTATAGCGCGTGCAGAGTCGGGGGCTATAGGGCGTACAGGGTCGGGGGTGCAGGGTCGGGGGCTATAGGGCGTACAGGGTCGGGGGCTATAGGGGGTGCAGGGTCGGAGGCTATAGGGGGTGCAGGGTCGGGGGCTATAGGGCGTACAGGGTCGGGGGCTATAGGGCGTACAGGGTCGGGGGCTATAGGGCGTACAGGGTTGGGGGCTATAGGGCGTACAGGGTCGGGGGCTATAGGGCGTACAGGGTCGGGGGCTATAGGGCGTACAGGGTCGGGGGCTATAGGGCGTACAGGGTCGGGGGCTATAGGGGGTGCAGGGTCGGGGGCTATAGGGCGTACAGGGTCGGGGGCTATAGGGGGTGCAGTGTCGGGGGCTATAGGGGGTGCAGGGTCGGGGGCTATAGGGCGTACAGGGTCGGGGGCTATAGGGGGTGCAGGGTCGGGGGCTATAGGGCGTACAGGGTCGGGGGCTATAGGACGTGCAGGGTCGGGGGCTATAGGGCGTACAGGGTCGGGGGCTATAGGGCGTACAGGGTCGGGGGCTATAGGGCGTGCAGGGTCGGGGGCTATAGGGCGTACAGGGTCGGGGGCTATAGGGCGTACAGGGTCGGGGGCTATAGGGCGTGCAGGGTCGGGGGCTATAGGGGGTGCAGGGTCGGGGGCTATAGGGCGTACAGGGTCGGGGGCTATAGGGCGTGCAGGGTCGGGGGCTATAGCGCGTACAGGGTCGGGGGCTATAGCGCGTGCAGAGTCGGGGGCTATAGGGCGTACAGGGTCGGGGGTGCAGGGTCGGGGGCTATAGGGCGTACAGGGTCCGGGGCTATAGCGCGTACAGGGTCGGGGGCTATAGGGCGTGCAGGGTCGGGGGCTATAGGGCGTGCAGGGTCGGGGGCTATAGCGCGTGCAGGGTCGGGGGCTATAGGGGGTGCAGGGTCGGGGGCTATAGGGCGTACAGGGTCGGGGGCTATAGCGCGTACAGGGTCCGGGGCTATAGCGCGTACAGGGTCGGGGGCTATAGGGCGTGCAGGGTCGGGGGCTATAGCGCGTGCAGGGTCGGGGGCTATAGGGGGTGCAGGGTCGGGGGCTATAGGGCGTACAGGGTCGGGGGCTATAGGGCGTACAGGGTCGGAGGCTATAGGGGGTGCAGGGTCGGAGGCTATAGGGCGTACAGGGTCGGGGGCTATAGGTCGTACAGGGTCGGGTGCTATAGGGGGTGCAGGGTCGGGTGCTATAGGGGGTGCAGGGTCCGGGGCTATAGCGCGTACAGGGTCCGGGGCTATAGCGCGTACAGGGTCGGGGGCTATAGGGCGTGCAGGGTCGGGGGCTATAGGGCGTACAGGGTCGGGGGCTATAGGGCGTACAGGGTCGGGGGCTATAGCGCGTACAGGGTCGGGGGCTATAGCGCGTGCAGGGTCGGGGGCTATAGGGGGTGCAGGGTCGGGGGCTATAGGGCGTACAGGGTCGGGGGCTATAGGGCGTACAGGGTCGGAGGCTATAGGGGGTGCAGGGTCGGAGGCTATAGGGCGTACAGTGTCGGGGGCTATAGGTCGTACAGGGTCGGAGGCTATAGGGGGTGCAGGGTCGGGGGCTATAGGGGGTGCAGGGTCGGGGGATATAGGGGGTACAGGGTCGGGGGCTATAGGGCGTACAGGGTCGGGGGCTATAGGGCGTACAGGGTCGGGGTTTATAGGGCGTACAGGGTCGGGGGCTATAGGGGGTACAGGGTCGGGGGCTATAGGGGGTACAGGGTCGGGGGCTATAGGGCGTACAGGGTCGGGGGCTATAGGGGGTACAGGGTCGGGGGCTATAGGGGGTACAGGGTCGGGGGCTATAGGGCGTACAGGGTCGGGGGCTATAGGGCGTACAGGGTCGGGGGCTATAGGTCGTACAGGGTCGGAGGCTATAGGGGGTGCAGGGTCGGAGGCTATAGGGGGTGCAGGGTCGGAGGCTATAGGGGGTGCAGGGTCGGGGGCTATAGGGCGTACAGGGTCGGGGGCTATAGGGCGTACAGGGTCGGGGGCTATAGGGCGTACAGGGTCGGGGGCTATAGGGCGTACAGGGTCGGGGGCTATAGGGGGTGCAGGGTCGGGGGCTATAGGGCGTACAGGGTCGGGGGCTATAGGGGGTGCAGGTTCGGGGGCTATAGGGGGTGCAGGGTCGGGGGCTATAGGGCGTACAGGGTCGGGGGCTATAGCGCATACAGGGTCGGGGGCTATAGCGCGTGCAGAGTCGGGGGCTATAGGGCGTACAGGGTCGGGGGTGCAGGGTCGGGGGCTATAGGGCGTACAGGGTCGGGGGCTATAGGGGGTGCAGGGTCGGAGGCTATAGGGGGTGCAGGGTCGGGGGCTATAGGGCGTACAGGGTCGGGGGCTATAGGGCGTACAGGGTCGGGGGCTATAGGGCGTACAGGGTCGGGGGCTATAGGGCGTTCAGGGTCGGCGGCTATAGGGCGTACAGGGTCGGCGGCTATAGGGCGTACAGGGTCGGGGGCTATAGGGCGTACAGGGTCGGGGGCTATAGGGCGTACAGGGTCGGGGGCTATAGGGGGTGCAGGGTCGGGGGCTATAGGGCGTACAGGGTCGGGGGCTATAGGGGGTGCAGGTTCGGGGGCTATAGGGGGTGCAGGGTCGGGGGCTATAGGGCGTACAGGGTCGGGGGCTATAGGGCGTGCAGGGTCGGGGGCTATAGCGCGTACAGGGTCGGGGGCTATAGCGCGTGCAGAGTCGGGGGCTATAGGGCGTACAGGGTCGGGGGTGCAGGGTCGGGGGCTATAGGGCGTACAGGGTCGGGGGCTATAGGGGGTGCAGGGTCGGAGGCTATAGGGGGTGCAGGGTCGGGGGCTATAGGGCGTACAGGGTCGGGGGCTATAGGGCGTACAGGGTCGGGGGCTATAGGGCGTACAGGGTCGGGGGCTATAGGGCGTACAGGGTCGGGGGCTATAGGGCGTACAGGGTCGGGGGCTATAGGGGGTGCAGGGTCGGGGGCTATAGGGCGTACAGGGTCGGGGGCTATAGGGGGTGCAGTGTCGGGGGCTATAGGGGGTGCAGGGTCGGGGGCTATAGGGCGTACAGGGTCGGGGGCTATAGGGGGTGCAGGGTCGGGGGCTATAGGGCGTACAGGGTCGGGGGCTATAGGACGTGCAGGGTCGGGGGCTATAGGGCGTACAGGGTCGGGGGCTATAGGGCGTACAGGGTCGGGGGCTATAGGGCGTGCAGGGTCGGGGGCTATAGGGCGTACAGGGTCGGGGGCTATAGGGCGTACAGGGTCGGGGGCTATAGGGCGTGCAGGGTCGGGGGCTATAGGGGGTGCAGGGTCGGGGGCTATAGGGCGTACAGGGTCGGGGGCTATAGGGCGTGCAGGGTCGGGGGCTATAGCGCGTACAGGGTCGGGGGCTATAGCGCGTGCAGAGTCGGGGGCTATAGGGCGTACAGGGTCGGGGGTGCAGGGTCGGGGGCTATAGGGCGTACAGGGTCCGGGGCTATAGCGCGTACAGGGTCGGGGGCTATAGGGCGTGCAGGGTCGGGGGCTATAGCGCGTGCAGGGTCGGGGGCTATAGGGGGTGCAGGGTCGGGGGCTATAGGGCGTACAGGGTCGGGGGCTATAGCGCGTACAGGGTCTGGGGCTATAGCGCGTACAGGGTCGGGGGCTATAGGGCGTGCAGGGTCGGGGGCTATAGCGCGTGCAGGGTCGGGGGCTATAGGGGGTGCAGGGTCGGGGGCTATAGGGCGTACAGGGTCGGGGTCTATAGGGCGTACAGGGTCGGAGGCTATAGGGGGTGCAGGGTCGGAGGCTATAGGGCGTACAGGGTCGGGGGCTATAGGTCGTACAGGGTCGGGTGCTATAGGGGGTGCAGGGTCGGGTGCTATAGGGGGTGCAGGGTCTGGGGCTATAGCGCGTACAGGGTCCGGGGCTATAGCGCGTACAGGGTCGGGGGCTATAGGGCGTGCAGGGTCGGGGGCTATAGGGCGTACAGGGTCGGGGGCTATAGGGCGTACAGGGTCGGGGGCTATAGCGCGTACAGGGTCGGGGGCTATAGCGCGTGCAGGGTCGGGGGCTATAGGGGGTGCAGGGTCGGGGGCTATAGGGCGTACAGGGTCGGGGGCTATAGGGCGTACAGGGTCGGAGGCTATAGGGGGTGCAGGGTCGGAGGCTATAGGGCGTACAGTGTCGGGGGCTATAGGTCGTACAGGGTCGGAGGCTATAGGGGGTGCAGGGTCGGGGGCTATAGGGGGTGCAGGGTCGGGGGATATAGGGGGTACAGGGTCGGGGGCTATAGGGCGTACAGGGTCGGGGGCTATAGGGCGTACAGGGTCGGGGTTTATAGGGCGTACAGGGTCGGGGGCTATAGGGGGTACAGGGTCGGGGGCTATAGGGGGTACAGGGTCGGGGGCTATAGGGCGTACAGGGTCGGGGGCTATAGGGCGTACAGGGTCGGGGGCTATAGGGGGTACAGGGTCGGGGGCTATAGGGGGTACAGGGTCGGGGGCTATAGGGCGTACAGGGTCGGGGGCTATAGGGCGTACAGGGTCGGGGGCTATAGGTCGTACAGGGTCGGAGGCTATAGGGGGTGCAGGGTCGGAGGCTATAGGGGGTGCAGGGTCGGAGGCTATAGGGGGTGCAGGGTCGGGGGCTATAGGGCGTACAGGGTCGGGGGCTATAGGGCGTACAGGGTCGGGGGCTATAGGGCGTACAGGGTCGGGGGCTATAGGGCGTACAGGGTCGGGGGCTATAGGGGGTGCAGGGTCGGGGGCTATAGGGCGTACAGGGTCGGGGGCTATAGGGGGTGCAGGTTCGGGGGCTATAGGGGGTGCAGGGTCGGGGGCTATAGGGCGTACAGGGTCGGGGGCTATAGCGCGTACAGGGTCGGGGGCTATAGCGCGTGCAGAGTCGGGGGCTATAGGGCGTACAGGGTCGGGGGTGCAGGGTCGGGGGCTATAGGGCGTACAGGGTCGGTGGCTATAGGGGGTGCAGGGTCGGAGGCTATAGGGGGTGCAGGGTCGGGGGCTATAGGGCGTACAGGGTCGGGGGCTATAGGGCGTACAGGGTCGGGGGCTATAGGGCGTACAGGGTCGGGGGCTATAGGGCGTTCAGGGTCGGCGGCTATAGGGCGTACAGGGTCGGCGGCTATAGGGCGTACAGGGTCGGGGGCTATAGGGCGTACAGGGTCGGGGGCTATAGGGCGTACAGGGTCGGGGGCTATAGGGGGTGCAGGGTCGGGGGCTATAGGGCGTACAGGGTCGGCGGCTATAGGGCGTACAGGGTCGGCGGCTATAGGGCGTACAGGGTCGGCGGCTATAGGGCGTACAGGGTCGGGGGCTATAGGGCGTACAGGGTCGGCGGCTATAGGGCGTACAGGGTCGGGGGCTATAGGGGGTGCAGGGTCGGGGGCTATAGGGCGTGCAGGGTCGGGGGCTATAGGGGGTGCAGGGTCGGGGGCTATAGGGGGTGCAGGGTCGGGGGCTATAGGGCGTACAGGGTCGGGGGCTATAGGGCGTGCAGGGTCGGGGGCTATGGCGCGTACAGGGTCGGGGGCTATAGGGCGTACAGGGTCGGGGGCTATAGGGCGTACAGGGTCGGGGGCTATAGGGGGTACAGGGTCGGGGGCTATAGGGGGTACAGGGTCGGGGGCTATAGGGCGTACAGGGTCGGGGGCTATAGGGCGTACAGGGTCGGGGGCTATAGGGCGTACAGGGTCGGGGGCTATAGGTCGTACAGGGTCGGAGGCTATAGGGGGTGCAGGGTCGTTGGCTATAGGGGGTACAGGGTCGGGGGCTATAGGGGGTACAGGGTCGGGGGCTATAGGGCGTACAGGGTCGGGGGCTATAGGGCGTACAGGGTCGGGGGCTATAGGGCGTACAGGGTCGGGGGCTATAGGGGGTGCAGGGTCGTGGGCTATAGGGCGTACAGGGTCGGGGGCTATAGGGGGTGCAGGTTCGGGGGCTATAGGGGGTGCAGGGTCGGGGGCTATAGGGCGTACAGGGTCGGGGGCTATAGGGCGTGCAGGGTCGGGGGCTATAGCGCGTACAGGGTCGGGGGCTATAGCGCGTGCAGAGTCGGGGGCTATAGGGCGTACAGGGTCGGGGGTGCAGGGTCGGGGGCTATAGGGCGTACAGGGTCGGGGGCTATAGGGGGTGCAGGGTCGGAGGCTATAGGGGGTGCAGGGTCGGGGGCTATAGGGCGTACAGGGTCGGGGGCTATAGGGCGTACAGGGTCGGGGGCTATAGGGCGTACAGGGTCGGGGGCTATAGGGCGTACAGGGTCGGGGGCTATAGGGCGTACAGGGTCGGGGGTGCAGGGTCGGGGGCTATAGGGCGTACAGGGTCGGGGGCTATAGGGGGTGCAGGGTCGGAGGCTATAGGGGGTGCAGGGTCGGGGGCTATAGGGCGTACAGGGTCGGGGGCTATAGGGCGTACAGGGTCGGGGGCTATAGGGCGTACAGGGTCGGGGGCTATAGGGCGTTCAGGGTCGGCGGCTATAGGGCGTACAGGGTCGGCGGCTATAGGGCGTACAGGGTCGGGGGCTATAGGGCGTACAGGGTCGGGGGCTATAGGGCGTACAGGGTCGGGGGCTATAGGGGGTGCAGGGTCGGGGGCTATAGGGCGTACAGGGTCGGCGGCTATAGGGCGTACAGGGTCGGCGGCTATAGGGCGTACAGGGTCGGCGGCTATAGGGCGTACAGGGTCGGGGGCTATAGGGCGTACAGGGTCGGCGGCTATAGGGCGTACAGGGTCGGGGGCTATAGGGGGTGCAGGGTCGGGGGCTATAGGGCGTGCAGGGTCGGGGGCTATAGGGGGTGCAGGGTCGGGGGCTATAGGGGGTGCAGGGTCGGGGGCTATAGGGCGTACAGGGTCGGGGGCTATAGGGCGTGCAGGGTCGGGGGCTATGGCGCGTACAGGGTCGGGGGCTATAGGGCGTACAGGGTCGGGGGCTATAGGGCGTACAGGGTCGGGGGCTATAGGGGGTACAGGGTCGGGGGCTATAGGGGGTACAGGGTCGGGGGCTATAGGGCGTACAGGGTCAGGGGCTATAGGGCGTACAGGGTCGGGGGCTATAGGGCGTACAGGGTCGGGGGCTATAGGTCGTACAGGGTCGGAGGCTATAGGGGGTGCAGGGTCGTTGGCTATAGGGGGTACAGGGTCGGGGGCTATAGGGGGTACAGGGTCGGGGGCTATAGGGCGTACAGGGTCGGGGGCTATAGGGCGTACAGGGTCGGGGGCTATAGGGCGTACAGGGTCGGGGGCTATAGGGGGTGCAGGGTCGGGGGCTATAGGGCGTACAGGGTCGGGGGCTATAGGGGGTGCAGGTTCGGGGGCTATAGGGGGTGCAGGGTCGGGGGCTATAGGGCGTACAGGGTCGGGGGCTATAGGGCGTGCAGGGTCGGGGGCTATAGCGCGTACAGGGTCGGGGGCTATAGCGCGTGCAGAGTCGGGGGCTATAGGGCGTACAGGGTCGGGGGTGCAGGGTCGGGGGCTATAGGGCGTACAGGGTCGGGGGCTATAGGGGGTGCAGGGTCGGAGGCTATAGGGGGTGCAGGGTCGGGGGCTATAGGGCGTACAGGGTCGGGGGCTATAGGGCGTACAGGGTCGGGGGCTATAGGGCGTACAGGGTCGGGGGCTATAGGGCGTACAGGGTCGGGGGCTATAGGGCGTACAGGGTCGGGGGCTATAGGGCGTACAGGGTCGGGGGCTATAGGGGGTGCAGGGTCGGGGGCTATAGGGCGTACAGGGTCGGGGGCTATAGGGGGTGCAGTGTCGGGGGCTATAGGGGGTGCAGGGTCGGGGGCTATAGGGCGTACAGGGTCGGGGGCTATAGGGGGTGCAGGGTCGGGGGCTATAGGGCGTACAGGGTCGGGGGCTATAGGACGTGCAGGGTCGGGGGCTATAGGGCGTACAGGGTCGGGGGCTATAGGGCGTACAGGGTCGGGGGCTATAGGGCGTGCAGGGTCGGGGGCTATAGGGCGTACAGGGTCGGGGGCTATAGGGCGTACAGGGTCGGGGGCTATAGGGCGTGCAGGGTCGGGGGCTATAGGGGGTGCAGGGTCGGGGGCTATAGGGCGTACAGGGTCGGGGGCTATAGGGCGTGCAGGGTCGGGGGCTATAGCGCGTACAGGGTCGGGGGCTATAACGCGTGCAGAGTCGGGGGCTATAGGGCGTACAGGGTCGGGGGTGCAGGGTCGGGGGCTATAGGGCGTACAGGGTCCGGGGCTATAGCGCGTACAGGGTCGGGGGCTATAGGGCGTGCAGGGTCGGGGGCTATAGCGCGTGCAGGGTCGGGGGCTATAGGGGGTGCAGGGTCGGGGGCTATAGGGCGTACAGGGTCGGGGGCTATAGCGCGTACAGGGTCCGGGGCTATAGCGCGTACAGGGTCGGGGACTATAGGGCGTGCAGGGTCGGGGGCTATAGCGCGTGCAGGGTCGGGGGCTATAGGGGGTGCAGGGTCGGGGGCTATAGGGCGTACAGGGTCGGGGGCTATAGGGCGTACAGGGTCGGAGGCTATAGGGGGTGCAGGGTCGGAGGCTATAGGGCGTACAGGGTCGGGGGCTATAGGTCGTACAGGGTCGGGTGCTATAGGGGGTGCAGGGTCGGGTGCTATAGGGGGTGCAGGGTCCGGGGCTATAGCGCGTACAGGGTCCGGGGCTATAGCGCGTACAGGGTCGGGGGCTATAGGGCGTGCAGGGTCGGGGGCTATAGGGCGTACAGGGTCGGGGGCTATAGGGCGTACAGGGTCGGGGGCTATAGCGCGTACAGGGTCGGGGGCTATAGCGCGTGCAGGGTCGGGGGCTATAGGGGGTGCAGGGTCGGGGGCTATAGGGCGTACAGGGTCGGGGGCTATAGGGCGTACAGGGTCGGAGGCTATAGGGGGTGCAGGGTCGGAGGCTATAGGGCGTACAGTGTCGGGGGCTATAGGTCGTACAGGGTCGGAGGCTATAGGGGGTGCAGGGTCGGGGGCTATAGGGGGTGCAGGGTCGGGGGATATAGGGGGTACAGGGTCGGGGGCTATAGGGCGTACAGGGTCGGGGGCTATAGGGCGTACAGGGTCGGGGTTTATAGGGCGTACAGGGTCGGGGGCTATAGGGGGTACAGGGTCGGGGGCTATAGGGGGTACAGGGTCGGGGGCTATAGGGCGTACAGGGTCGGGGGCTATAGGGCGTACAGGGTCGGGGGCTATAGGGGGTACAGGGTCGGGGGCTATAGGGGGTACAGGGTCGGGGGCTATAGGGCGTACAGGGTCGGGGGCTATAGGGCGTACAGGGTCGGGGGCTATAGGTCGTACAGGGTCGGAGGCTATAGGGGGTGCAGGGTCGGAGGCTATAGGGGGTGCAGGGTCGGAGGCTATAGGGGGTGCAGGGTCGGGGGCTATAGGGCGTACAGGGTCGGGGGCTATAGGGCGTACAGGGTCGGGGGCTATAGGGCGTACAGGGTCGGGGGCTATAGGGGGTGCAGGGTCGGGGGCTATAGGGCGTACAGGGTCGGGGGCTATAGGGGGTGCAGGTTCGGGGGCTATAGGGGGTGCAGGGTCGGGGGCTATAGGGCGTACAGGGTCGGGGGCTATAGCGCGTACAGGGTCGGGGGCTATAGCGCGTGCAGAGTCGGGGGCTATAGGGCGTACAGGGTCGGGGGTGCAGGGTCGGGGGCTATAGGGCGTACAGGGTCGGGGGCTATAGGGGGTGCAGGGTCGGAGGCTATAGGGGGTGCAGGGTCGGGGGCTATAGGGCGTACAGGGTCGGGGTCTATAGGGCGTACAGGGTCGGGGGCTATAGGGCGTACAGGGTCGGGGGCTATAGGGCGTACAGGGTCGGGGGCTATAGGGCGTACAGGGTCGGGGGCTATAGGGGGTGCAGGGTCGGGGGCTATAGGGCGTACAGGGTCGGGGGCTATAGGGGGTGCAGTGTCGGGGGCTATAGGGGGTGCAGGGTCGGGGGCTATAGGGCGTACAGGGTCGGGGGCTATAGGGCGTACAGGGTCGGGGGCTATAGCGCGTACAGGGTCCGGGGCTATAGCGCGTACAGGGTCGGGGGCTATAGGGCGTGCAGGGTCGGGGGCTATAGGGCGTACAGGGTCGGGGGCTATAGGGCGTACAGGGTCGGGGGCTATAGGGCGTACAGGGTCGGGGGCTATAGCGCGTGCAGGGTCGGGGGCTATAGGGGGTGCAGGGTCGGGGGCTATAGGGCGTACAGGGTCGGGGGCTATAGGGCGTACAGGGTCGGAGGCTATAGGGGGTGCAGGGTCGGAGGCTATAGGGCGTACAGGGTCGGGGGCTATAGGTCGTACAGGGTCGGGTGCTATAGGGGGTGCAGGGTCGGGTGCTATAGGGGGTGCAGGGTCTGGGGCTATAGCGCGTACAGGGTCCGGGGCTATAGCGCGTACAGGGTCGGGGGCTATAGGGCGTGCAGGGTCGGGGGCTATAGGGCGTGCAGGGTCGGGGGCTATAGGGCGTACAGGGTCGGGGGCTATAGGGCGTACAGGGTCGGGGGCTATAGCGCGTACAGGGTCGGGGGCTATAGCGCGTGCAGGGTCGGGGGCTATAGGGGGTGCAGGGTCGGGGGCTATAGGGCGTACAGGGTCGGGGGCTATAGGGCGTGCAGGGTCGGAGGCTATAGGGGGTGCAGGGTCGGAGGCTATAGGGCGTACAGGGTCGGGGGCTATAGGTCGTACAGGGTCGGAGGCTATAGGGGGTGCAGGGTCGGGGGCTATAGGGGGTGCAGGGTCGGGGGATATAGGGGGTACAGGGTCGGGGGCTATAGGGCGTACAGGGTCGGGGGCTATAGGGCGTACAGGGTCGGG
>NW_027256082.1:0-64179 GCF_045679555.1 Salvelinus alpinus
CCTGTAGTTAGGGTGCGTTGTTAGGGTGCGTCAGGGTGCGTCGTTAGGGTGCGTCAGGGTGCGTCCTGTCGTTAGGGTGCGTCGTTAGGGTTCGTCAGAGTGCGTCATTAGGGTGCGTCAGGGTGCGTCGTTAGGGTGCGTCAGGGTGCTTCGTTAGGGTTCGTCAGGGTGCGTTGTGTCGTCAGGGTGCGTTGTTAGGGTGTGTCAGGGTGCGTCGTTAGGGTGCGTCAGGGTGCGTCCTGTCGTTAGGGTGCGTTGTTAGGGTGCGTCAGGGTGCGTCGTTAGGGTGCGTCAGGGTGCGTCCTGTCGTTAGGGTGCGTCGTTAGGGTTCGTCAGGGTGCGTCGTTAGGGTGCGTCAGGGTGCGTCGTTAGGGTGCGTCAGGTTGCGTCGTTAGGGTTCGTCAGGGTGCGTTGTGTCGTCAGGGTGCGTTGTTAGGGTGTGTCAGGGTGCGTCGTTAGGGTGCGTCAGGGTGCGTCGTTAGGGTGCGTCAGGGTGCGTCGTTAGGGTGCGTCAGGGTGCGTCGTTAGGGTGCGATAGGGTGCGTCGTTAGGGTGCGTCGTTAGGGTGCGTCGTTAGGGTGCGTCGTTAGGGTATGTTGTGTCGTCAGGGTGCGTTGTTAAGGTTCGTCAGGGTGCGTCGTTAGGGTGTGTCAGGGTGCGTCGTTATGGTGCGTCAGGGTGCGTCGTTAGGGTGCGGCAGGGTGCGTTGTGTCGTCAGGGTGCGTTGTTAGGGTGCGTCAGGGTGCGTCGTTAGGGTGCGTCAGGGTGCGTCGTTAAGGTTCGTCAGGGTGCGTCGTTAGTGTTCGTCAGGGTCCGTCGTTAGGGTGCGTCAGGGTGCGTCGTTAGGGTGCGTCAGGGTGCGTCGTTAGGGTTCGTCAGGGTGCGTTGTGTCGTCAGGGTGCGTTGTTAAGGTGTGTCAGGGTGCGTCGTTAGGGTGCGATAGGGTGCGTTGTGTCGTCAGGGTGCGTTGTTAGGGTGAGTCAGGTTGCGTCGTTAGGGTGCGTCAGGGTGCGTCGTTAAGGTAAGTCAGGGTGCGTCGTTAGGGTTCGTCAGGGTGCGTCGTTAGGGTGCGTCAGGGTGCGTCGTTAGGGTGCGTCAGGGTGCGTCGTTAGGGTTCGTTAGGGTGCGATAGGGTGCGTCGTTAGGGTGCGTCGTTAGGGTGCGATAGGTTGCGTCGTTAGGGTGCGTCGTTAGGGTTCGTCAGGGTGCGTTGTGTCGTCAGGGTGCGTTGTTAGGGTGCGTCGTTAGGGTGCGTTGTGTCGTCAGGGTGCGTTGTTAGGGTTCGTCAGGGTGCGTCGTTAGGGTGTGTCAGGGTGCGTCGTTATGGTGCGTCAGGGTGCGTCGTTAGGGTGCGGCAGGGTGCGTTGTGTCGTCAGGGTGCGTTGTTAGGGTGCGTCAGGGTGCGTCGTTAGGGTGCGTCAGGGTGCGTCGTTAAGGTTCGTCAGGGTGCGTCGTTAGGGTTCGTCAGGGTGCGTCGTTAGGGTGCGTCAGGGTGCGTCGTTAGGGTGCGTCAGGGTGCGTCGTTAGGGTTCGTCAGGGTGCTTTGTGTCGTCAGGGTGCGTTGTTAGGGTGCGTCGTTAGGGTGCGTCGTTAGGGTGCGTTGTGTCGTCAGGGTGCGTTGTTAGGGTTCGTCAGGGTGCGTCGTTAGGGTGTGTCAGGGTGCGTCGTTATGGTGCGTCAGGGTGCGTCGTTAGGGTGCGGCACCCTGACGCACCCTAACGACGCACCCTAACGACGCACCCTATCGCACCCTGACGACGCACCCTGACGCACCCTAACGACGCACCCTAACGACGCACCCTGACGACACAGCGCACCCTGACGAACCCTAACGACGCACCCTGACGCACCCTAACGACGCACCCTGACGCACCCTAACGACGCACCCTGACGAACCCTAACGACGCACCCTGACGCACCCTAACGACGCACCCTGACGCACCCTAACAACACACCCTGACGACACAACGCACCCTGACGAACCCTAACGACGCACCCTATCGCACCCTAACGACGCACCCTGACACACCCTAACGACGCACCCTGACGCACCCTAACAACGCACCCTGACGACACAACGCACCCTGACGAACCCTAACGACGCACCCTGACGCACCCTAACGACGCACCCTGACGAACCCTAACGACGCACCCTGACGCACCCTAACGACGCACCCTGACGCACCCTAACAACGCACCCTGACGACACAACGCACCCTGACGAACCCTAACGACGCACCCTATAGCACCCTAACGACGCACCCTGACACACCCTAACGACGCACCCTGACGCACCCTAACAACGCACCCTGACGACACAACGCACCCTGACGAACCCTAACGACGCACCCTGACGCACCCTAACGACGCACCCTAACGACGCACCCTATCGCACCCTGACGACGCACCCTGACGACGCACCCTATCGCACCCTGACGACGCACCCTGACGCACCCTAACAACGCACCCTAACGACGCACCCTATCGCACCCTAACGACGCACCCTGACACACCCTAACGACGCACCCCGACGCACCCTAACGACGCACCCTAACGACACACCCTATCGCACACTAACGACGCACCCTGACGCACCCTAACGACGCACCCTGACGAACCCTAACGACGCACCCTGACGCACCCTAACGACGCACCCTGACGCACCCTAACAACGCACCCTGACAACACAACGCACCCTGACGAACTGTAACGACGCACCCTGACGAACCCTAACGACGCACCCTGACGCACCCTAATGACGCACCCTAACCCTAACGACGCACCCTAACGACAGGACGCACCCTGACGCACCCTAACGACGCACCCTGACGCACCCTAACAACGCACCCTAACGACAGGACGCACCCTGACGCACCCTAACGACGCACCATGACGCACCCTAACAACGCACCCTAACGACAGGGCACCCTGACGAACCCTAACGACGCACCCTGACGAACCCTAACGACGCACCCTGACGAACCCTAACGACGCACCCTGACGAACCCTAACGACGCACCCTGACGCACCCTAACGACGCACCCTGACGCACCCTAACGACGCACCCTGACGCACCCTAACGACGCACCCTGACGCACCCTAACAACGCACCCTGACGACACAACGCACCCTGACGAACCCTAACGACGCACCCTGACGAACCCTAACGGCGCACCCTGACGCACCCTAATGACGCACCCTGACACACCCTAACGACGCACCCTGACGACACAACGCACCCTGACGAACCCGAACGACGCACCCTATCGCACCCTAACCACGCACCCTGACACACCCTAACGACGCACCCTGACGACACAACGCACCCTGACGACGCACCCTAACGATCGCACCCTAACGACGCACCCCGACGCACCCTAACGACGCACCCTGACGCACCCTAACGACGCACCCTGACGCACCCTAACGACGCACCCTGACGAACCCTAACGACGCACCCTGACGCACCCTAACGACGCACCCTGACGCACCCTAACGACGCACCCTGACGCACCCTAACGACGCACCCTAACGACGCACCCTATCGCACCCTAACGACGCACCCTGACACACCCTAATGACGCACCCTGACGCACCCTAACGACGCACCCTGACGCACCCTAACAACGCACCCTGACGACACAACGCACCCTGACGAACCCTAACGACGCACCCTATCGCACCCTAACGACGCACCCTGACACACCCTAACGACGCACCCTGACGCACCCTAACAACGCACCCTGACGACACAACGCACCCTGACGAACCCTAACGACGCACCCTGACGCACCCTAACGACGCACCCTAACGACGCACCCTATCGCACCCTGACGACGCACCCTGACGCACCCTAACGACGCACCCTAACGACGCACCCTGACGACACAGCGCACCCTGACGAACCCTAACGACGCACCCTGATGCACCCTAACGACGCACCCTGACGCACCCTAACGACGCACCCTGACGAACCCTAACGACGCACCCTGACACACCCTAACGACGCACCCTGTAGCACCCTAACAACGCACCCTGACGACACAACGCACCCTGACGAACCCTAACGACGCACCCTGACGCACCCTAACGACGCACCCTGACGAACCCTAACGACGCACCCTGACGCACCCTAACGACGCACCCTGACGCACCCTAACAACGCACCCTGACGACACAACGCACCCTGACTAACCCTAACGACGCATCCTATCGCACCCTAACGACGCACCCTGACACACCCTAACGACGCACCCTGACGCACCCTAACAACGCACCCTGACGACACAACGCACCCTGACGAACCCTAACGACGCACCCTGACGCACCCTAACGACGCACCCTAACGACGCACCCTATCGCACCCTGACGACGCACCCTGACGCACCCTAACGACGCACCCTAACGACGCACCCTGACGACACAGCGCACCCTGACGAACCCTAACGACGCACCCTGATGCACCCTAACGACGCACCCTGACGCACCCTAACGACGCACCCTGACGAACCCTAACGACGCACCCTGACACACCCTAACGACGCACCCTGTAGCACCCTAACAACGCACCCTGACGACACAACGCACCCTGACGAACCCTAACGACGCACCCTGACGCACCCTAACGACGCACCCTGACGAACCCTAACGACGCACCCTGACGCACCCTAACGACGCACCCTGACGCACCCTAACAACGCACCCTGACGACACAACGCACCCTGACTAACCCTAACGACGCATCCTATCGCACCCTAACGACGCACCCTGACACACCCTAACGACGCACCCTGACGAACCCTAACGACGCACCCTGACGACACAACGCACCCTGACGAACCCTAACGACGCACCCTGACGCACCCTAACGACGCACCCTAACGACGCACCCTATCGCACCCTGACGACGCACCCTGACGACGCACCCTATCGCACCCTGACGACGCACCCTGACGCACCCTAACGACGCACCCTATCGCACCCTAACGACGCACCCTGACACACCCTAACGACGCACCCTGACGCACCCTAACGACGCACCCTAACGACACACCCTATCGCACACTAACGACGCACCCTGACACACCCTAACGACGCACCCAGACGAACCCTAACGACGCATCCTGACGCACCCTAACGACGCACCCTGACGCACCCTAACAACGCACCCTGACGACACAACGCACCCTGACGAACCCTAACGACGCACCCTGACGCACCCTAATGACGCACCCTAACAACGCACCCTAACGACAGGACGCACCCTGACGCACCCTAACGACGCACCATGACGCACCCTAACAACGCACCCTAACGACAGGATGCACCCTGACGCACCCTAACGACGCAACCTGACGCACCCTAACAACGCACCCTAACGACACAACGCACCTTGACGAACCCTAACGACGCACCCTGACGAACGCTAACGACGCACCCTGACGAACCCTAACGACGCACCATGACGAACCCTAACGACGCACCCTGACGCACCCTAATGACGCACCCTGACGCACCCTAACAACGCACCCTGACGCACCCTAACGACGCACCCTGACGCACCCTAACAACGCACCCTGACGACACAACGCACCCTGACGAACCCTAACGACGCACCCTGACGAACCCTAACGGCGCACCCTGACGCACCCTAATGACGCACCCTGACACACCCTAACGACGCACCCTGACGACACAACGCACCCTGACGAACCCGAACGACGCACCCTATCGCACCCTAACCACGCACCCTGACACACCCTAACGACGCACCCTGACGACACAACGCACCCTGACGAACCCTAACGACGCACCCTATCGCACCCTAACGACGCACCCTGACGCACCCTAACGACGCACCCTAACGACGCACCCTATCGCACCCTAACGACGCACCCTGACACACCCTAACGACGCACCCTGACGCACCCTAACGACGCACCCTAACGACACACCCTATCGCACCCTAACGACGCACCCTGACACACCCTAACGACGCACCCTGACGCACCCTAACGACGCACCCTAACGACGCACCCTATTGCACCCTAACGACGCACCCTGACACACCCTAACGACGCACCCTGACGCACCCTAACGACGCACCCTAACGACGCACACTAACGATGCACCCTGACGCACCCTAACGACGCACCCTGCATCCTGACGCACCCTAACGACGCACCCTGACGCACCCTAACAACGACCCCTGACGACTAAACGCACCCTGACGAACCGTAACGACGCACCCTGACGAACCCTAACGACGCACCCTGACGCACCCTAATGACGCACCCTAACAACGCACCCTAACGACAGGACGCACCCTGACGCACCCTAACGACGCACCATGACGCACCCTAACAACGCACCCTAACGACAGGACGCACCCTGACGCACCCTAACGACGCAACCTGACGCACCCTAACAACGCACCCTAACGACACAACGCACCTTGACGAACCCTAACGACGCACCCTGACGAACCCTAACGACGCACCCTGACGAACCCTAACGACGCACCCTGACGCACCCTAACGACGCACCCTGACGCACCCTAACAACGCACCCTGACGACACAACGCACCCTGACGAACCCTAACGACGCACCCTGACGAACCCTAACGGCGCACCCTGACGCACCCTAATGACGCACCCTGACACACCCTAATGACGCACCCTGACGACACAACGCACCCTGACGAACCCGAACGACGCACCCTATCGCACCCTAACGACGCACCCTGACACACCCTAACGACGCACCCTGACAACACAACGCACCCTGACGAACCCTAACGACGCACCCTATCGCACCCTAACAACGCACCCTGACGACACAATGCACCCTGACGAACCCTAACGACGCACCCTGACGCACCCTAACGACGCACCCTGACGCACCCTAACAACGCACCCTGACGACACAACGCATCCTGACGAACCCTAACGACGCACCCTATCGCACCCTAACGACGCACCCTGACACACCCTAACGACGCACCCTGACGCACCCTAACAACGCACCCTGACGACACAACGCACCCTGACGAACCCTAACGACGCACCCTATCGCACCCTAACGACGCACCCTGACACACCCTAACGACGCACCCTGACGACACAACGCACCCTGACGAACCCTAACGACGCACCCTATCGCACCCTAACGACGCACCCTGACACACCCTAACGACGCACCCTGACGCACCCTAACAACGCACCCTGACGACACAACGCACCCTGACGAACCCTAACGACGCACCCTGACGAACCCTAACGACGCATCCTGACGCACCCTAACGACACACCCTATCGCACACTAACGACGCACCCTGACACACCCTAACGACGCACCCTGACGAACCCTAACAACGCATCCTGACGCACCCTAACGACGCACCCTGACGCACCCTAACAACGACCCCTGACGACTAAACGCACCCTGACGAACCGTAACGACGCACCCTGACGAACCCTAACGACGCACCCTGACGCACCCTAATGACGCACCCTAACAACGCACCCTAACGACAGGACGCACCCTGACGCACCCTAACGACGCACCATGACGCACCCTAACAACGCACCCTAACGACAGGACGCACCCTGACGCACCCTAACGACGCAACCTGACGCACCCTAACAACGCACCCTAACGACACAACGCACCTTGACGAACCCTAACGACGCACCCTGACGAACCCTAACGACGCACCCTGACGAACCCTAACGACGCACCCTGACGCACCCTAACGACGCACCCTGACGCACCCTAACAACGCACCCTGACGACACAACGCACCCTGACGAACCCTAACGACGCACCCTGACGAACCCTAACGGCGCACCCTGACGCACCCTAATGACGCACCCTGACACACCCTAATGACGCACCCTGACGACACAACGCACCCTGACGAACCCGAACGACGCACCCTATCGCACCCTAACGACGCACCCTGACACACCCTAACGACGCACCCTGACAACACAACGCACCCTGACGAACCCTAACGACGCACCCTATCGCACCCTAACAACGCACCCTGACGACACAATGCACCCTGACGAACCCTAACGACGCACCCTGACGCACCCTAACGACGCACCCTGACGCACCCTAACAACGCACCCTGACGACACAACGCATCCTGACGAACCCTAACGACGCACCCTATCGCACCCTAACGACGCACCCTGACACACCCTAACGACGCACCCTGACGCACCCTAACAACGCACCCTGACGACACAACGCACCCTGACGAACCCTAACGACGCACCCTATCGCACCCTAACGACGCACCCTGACACACCCTAACGACGCACCCTGACGACACAACGCACCCTGACGAACCCTAACGACGCACCCTATCGCACCCTAACGACGCACCCTGACACACCCTAACGACGCACCCTGACGCACCCTAACAACGCACCCTGACGACACAACGCACCCTGACGAACCCTAACGACGCACCCTGACGAACCCTAACGACGCATCCTGACGTACCCTAACGACACACCCTATCGCACACTAACGACGCACCCTGACACACCCTAACGACGCACCCTGACGAACCCTAACAACGCATCCTGACGCACCCTAACGACGCACCCTGACGCACCCTAACAACGACCCCTGACGACTAAACGCACCCTGACGAACCGTAACGACGCACCCTGACGAACCCTAACGACGCACCCTGACGCACCCTAATGACGCACCCTAACAACGCACCCTAACGACAGGACGCACCCTGACGCACCCTAACGACGCACCATGACGCACCCTAACAACGCACCCTAACGACAGGACGCACCCTGACGCACCCTAACGACGCAACCTGACGCACCCTAACAACGCACCCTAACGACACAACGCACCTTGACGAACCCTAACGACGCACCCTGACGAACCCTAACGACGCACCCTGACGAACCCTAACGACGCACCCTGACGCACCCTAACGACGCACCCTGACGCACCCTAACAACGCACCCTGACGACACAACGCACCCTGACGAACCCTAACGACGCACCCTGACGAACCCTAACGGCGCACCCTGACGCACCCTAATGACGCACCCTGACACACCCTAATGACGCACCCTGACGACACAACGCACCCTGACGAACCCGAACGACGCACCCTATCGCACCCTAACGACGCACCCTGACACACCCTAACGACGCACCCTGACAACACAACGCACCCTGACGAACCCTAACGACGCACCCTATCGCACCCTAACGACGCACCCTGACACACCCTAACGACGAACCCTGACGCACCCTAACAACGCACCCTGACGACACAATGCACCCTGACGAACCCTAACGACGCACCCTGACGCACCCTAACGACGCACCCTGACGCACCCTAACAACGCACCCTGACGACACAACGCATCCTGATGAACCCTAACGACGCACCCTATCGCACCCTAACGACGCACCCTGACACACCCTAACGACGCACCCTGACGCACCCTAACAACGCACCCTGACGACACAACGCACCCTGACGAACCCTAACGACGCACCCTATCGCACCCTAACGACGCACCCTGACGACACAACGCACCCTGACGAACCCTAACGACGCACCCTATCGCACCCTAACGACGCACCCTGACACACCCTAACGACGCACCCTGACGCACCCTAACAACGCACCCTGACGACACAACGCACCCTGACGAACCCTAACGACGCACCCTGACGAACCCTAACGACGCACCCTGACACACCCTAACGACGAACCCTGACGCACCCTAACAACGCACCCTGACGACACAATGCACCCTGACGAACCCTAACGACGCACCCTGACGCACCCTAACGACGCACCCTGACGCACCCTAACAACGCACCCTGACGACACAACGCATCCTGACGAACCCTAACGACGCACCCTGACGCACCCTAACGACGCACCCTGACACACCCTAACGACGCACCCTGACGACACAACGCACCCTGACGAACCCTAACGACGCACCCTATCGCACCCTAACGACGCACCCTGACACACCCTAACGACGCACCCTGACGCACCCTAACAACGCACCCTGACGACACAACGCACCCTGACGAACCCTAACGACGCACCCTGACGAACCCTAACGACGCATCCTGACGCACCCTAACGACGCACCCTGACGCACCCTAACAACGCACCCTGACGACACAACGCACCCTGACGAACCCTAACGACGCACCCTGACGAACCCTAACGACGCACCCTGACGCACCCTAATGACGCACCCTGACGCACCCTAACGACGCACCCTGACGACACAACGCACCCTGACGAACCCTAACGCACCCCTGCGTCAGGGTGCTTCGTTAGGGTTCGTCAGGGTGCGTTGTGTCGTCAGGGTGCGTTGTTAGGGTGTGTCAGGGTGCGTCGTTAGGGTGCGTCAGGGTGCGTCCTGTCGTTAGGGTGCGTTGTTAGGGTGCGTCAGGGTGCGTCGTTAGGGTGCGTCAGGGTGCGTCCTGTCGTTAGGGTGCGTCGTTAGGGTTCGTCAGGGTGCGTCGTTAGGGTGCGTCAGGGTGCGTCGTTAGGGTGCGTCAGGTTGCGTCGTTAGGGTTCGTCAGGGTGCGTTGTGTCGTCAGGGTGCGTTGTTAGGGTGCGTCAGGGTGCGTCGTTAGGGTGCGTCAGGGTGCGTCGTTAGGGTGCGTCAGGGTGCGTCGTTAGGGTGCGTCAGGGTGCGTCGTTAGGGTGCGATAGGGTGCGTCGTTAGGGTGCGTCGGTAGGGTGCGTCGTTAGGGTGCGTCGTTAGGGTATGTTGTGTCGTCAGGGTGCGTTGTTAAGGTTCGTCAGGGTGCGTCGTTAGGGTGTGTCAGGGTGCGTCGTTATGGTGCGTCAGGGTGCGTCGTTAGGGTGCGGCAGGGTGCGTTGTGTCGTCAGGGTGCGTTGTTAGGGTGCGTCAGGGTGCGTCGTTAGGGTGCGTCAGGGTGCGTCGTTAAGGTTCGTCAGGGTGCGTCGTTAGGGTTCGTCAGGGTCCGTCGTTAGGGTGCGTCAGGGTGCGTCGTTAGGGTGCGTCAGGGTGCGTCGTTAGGGTTCGTCAGGGTGCGTTGTGTCGTCAGGGTGCGTTGTTAAGGTGTGTCAGGGTGCGTCGTTAGGGTGCGATAGGGTGCGTTGTGTCGTCAGGGTGAGTTGTTAGGGTGAGTCAGGTTGCGTCGTTAGGGTGCGTCAGGGTGCGTCGTTAAGGTAAGTCAGGGTGCGTCGTTAGGGTTCGTCAGGGTGCGTCGTTAGGGTGCGTCAGGGTGCGTCGTTAGGGTGCGTCAGGGTGCGTCGTTAGGGTTCGTTAGGGTGCGATAGGGTGCGTCGTTAGGGTGCGTCGTTAGGGTGCGATAGGTTGCGTCGTTAGGGTGCGTCGTTAGGGTTCGTCAGGGTGCGTTGTGTCGTCAGGGTGCGTTGTTAGGGTGCGTCGTTAGGGTGCGTTGTGTCGTCAGGGTGCGTTGTTAGGGTTCGTCAGGGTGCGTCGTTAGGGTGTGTCAGGGTGCGTCGTTATGGTGCGTCAGGGTGCGTCGTTAGGGTGCGGCAGGGTGCGTTGTGTCGTCAGGGTGCGTTGTTAGGGTGCGTCAGGGTGCGTCGTTAGGGTGCGTCAGGGTGCGTCGTTAGGGTGCGTCAGGGTGCGTCGTTAGGGTGCGTCAGGGTGCGTCGTTAGGGTGCGATAGGGTGCGTCGTTAGGGTGCGTCGTTAGGGTGCGTCGTTAGGGTGCGTCGTTAGGGTATGTTGTGTCGTCAGGGTGCGTTGTTAAGGTTCGTCAGGGTGCGTCGTTAGGGTGTGTCAGGGTGCGTCGTTATGGTGCGTCAGGGTGCGTCGTTAGGGTGCGGCAGGGTGCGTTGTGTCGTCAGGGTGCGTTGTTAGGGTGCGTCAGGGTGCGTCGTTAGGGTGCGTCAGGGTGCGTCGTTAAGGTTCGTCAGGGTGCGTCGTTAGGGTTCGTCAGGGTCCGTCGTTAGGGTGCGTCAGGGTGCGTCGTTAGGGTGCGTCAGGGTGCGTCGTTAGGGTTCGTCAGGGTGCGTTGTGTCGTCAGGGTGCGTTGTTAAGGTGTGTCAGGGTGCGTCGTTAGGGTGCGATAGGGTGCGTTGTGTCGTCAGGGTGAGTTGTTAGGGTGAGTCAGGTTGCGTCGTTAGGGTGCGTCAGGGTGCGTCGTTAAGGTAAGTCAGGGTGCGTCGTTAGGGTTCGTCAGGGTGCGTCGTTAGGGTGCGTCAGGGTGCGTCGTTAGGGTGCGTCAGGGTGCGTCGTTAGGGTTCGTTAGGGTGCGATAGGGTGCGTCGTTAGGGTGCGTCGTTAGGGTGCGATAGGTTGCGTCGTTAGGGTGCGTCGTTAGGGTTCGTCAGGGTGCGTTGTGTCGTCAGGGTGCGTTGTTAGGGTGCGTCGTTAGGGTGCGTTGTGTCGTCAGGGTGCGTTGTTAGGGTTCGTCAGGGTGCGTCGTTAGGGTGTGTCAGGGTGCGTCGTTATGGTGCGTCAGGGTGCGTCGTTAGGGTGCGGCAGGGTGCGTTGTGTCGTCAGGGTGCGTTGTTAGGGTGCGTCAGGGTGCGTCGTTAGGGTGCGTCAGGGTGCGTCGTTAAGGTTCGTCAGGGTGCGTCGTTAGGGTTCGTCAGGGTGCGTCGTTAGGGTGCGTCAGGGTGCGTCGTTAGGGTGCGTCAGGGTGCGTCGTTAGGGTTCGTCAGGGTGCTTTGTGTCGTCAGGGTGCGTTGTTAGGGTGCGTCGTTAGGGTGCGTCGTTAGGGTGCGTTGTGTCGTCAGGGTGCGTTGTTAGGGTTCGTCAGGGTGCGTCGTTAGGGTGTGTCAGGGTGCGTCGTTATGGTGCGTCAGGGTGCGTCGTTAGGGTGCGGCACCCTGACGCACCCTAACGACGCACCCTAACGACGCACCCTATCGCACCCTGACGACGCACCCTGACGCACCCTAACGACGCACCCTAACGACGCACCCTGACGACACAGCGCACCCTGACGAACCCTAACGACGCACCCTGACGCACCCTAACGACGCACCCTGACGCACCCTAACGACGCACCCTGACGAACCCTAACGACGCACCCTGACGCACCCTAACGACGCACCCTGACGCACCCTAACAACACACCCTGACGACACAACGCACCCTGACGAACCCTAACGACGCACCCTATCGCACCCTAACGACGCACCCTGACACACCCTAACGACGCACCCTGACGCACCCTAACAACGCACCCTGACGACACAACGCACCCTGACGAACCCTAACGACGCACCCTGACGCACCCTAACGACGCACCCTGACGAACCCTAACGACGCACCCTGACGCACCCTAACGACGCACCCTGACGCACCCTAACAACGCACCCTGACGACACAACGCACCCTGACGAACCCTAACGACGCACCCTATAGCACCCTAACGACGCACCCTGACACACCCTAACGACGCACCCTGACGCACCCTAACAACGCACCCTGACGACACAACGCACCCTGACGAACCCTAACGACGCACCCTGACGCACCCTAACGACGCACCCTACGACGACGCACCCTATCGCACCCTGACGCACCCTAACAACGCACCCTGACGCACCCTATCGCACCCTAACGACGCACCCTGACGCACCCTAACGACGCACCCCGACGCACCCTAACGACGCACCCTAACGCACACCTAACGACGCACCCTGACGCACCCTAACGACGCACCCTGACGAACCCTAACGACGCATCCTGACGCACCCTAACGACGCACCCTGACGCACCCTAACAACGCACCCTGACGACACAACGCACCCTGACGAACTGTAACGACGCACCCTGACGAACCCTAACGACGCACCCTGACGCACCCTAATGACGCACCCTAACAACGCACCCTAACGACAGGACGCACCCTGACGCACCCTAACGACGCACCATGACGCACCCTAACAACGCACCCTAACGACAGGACGCACCCTGACGCACCCTAACGACGCACCATGACGCACCCTAACAACGCACCCTAACGACAGGACGCACCCTGACGCACCCTAACGACGCAACCTGACGCACCCTAACAACGCACCCTAAAGACACAACGCACCTTGACGAACCCTAACGACGCACCCTGACGAACCCTAACGACGCACCCTGACGATCCCTAACGACGCACCCTGACGAACCCTAACGACGCACCCTGACGCACCCTAATGACGCACCCTGACGCACCCTAACGACGCACCCTGACGCACCCTAACGACGCACCCTGACGCACCCTAACAACGCACCCTGACGACACAACGCACCCTGACGAACCCTAACGACGCACCCTGACGAACCCTAACGGCGCACCCTGACGCACCCTAATGACGCACCCTGACACACCTAACGACGCACCCTGACGACACAACGCACCCTGACGAACCCGAACGACGCACCCTATCGCACCCTAACCACGCACCCTGACACACCCTAACGACGCACCCTGACGACACAACGCACCCTGACGAACCCTAACGACGCACCCTATCGCACCGTAACGACGCACCCTGACGCACCCTAACGACGCACCCTAACGACGCACCCTATTGCACCCTAACGACGCACCCGCACCCTAACGACGCACCGACACCCTAACGACGCACCCTGACGCACCCTAACGACGCACCCTGACGAACCATAACGACGCACCCTGACGCACCCTAACGACGCACCCTAACGACGCACCCTATCGCACCCTAACGACGCACCCTGACACACCCTAATGACGCACCCTGACGCACCCTAACGACGCACCCTGACGCACCCTAACAACGCACCCTGACGACACAACGCACCCTGACGAACCCTAACGACGCACCCTATCGCACCCTAACGACGCACCCTGACACACCCTAACGACGCACCCTGACCCTGACGCACCCTAACGACGCACCCTGACGAACCCTAACGACGCACCCTGACACACCCTAACGAAGCACCCTGTAGCACCCTAACAACGCACCCTGACGACACAACGCACCCTGACGAACCCTAACGACGCACCCTGACGCACCCTAACGACGCACCCTGACGAACCCTAACGACGCACCCTGACGCACCCTAACGACGCACCCTGACGCACCCTAACAACGCACCCTGACGACACAACGCACCCTGACTAACCCTAACGACGCATCCTATCGCACCCTAACGACGCACCCTGACGCACCCTAACGACGCACCCTGACGAACCCTAACGACGCACCCTGACGACACAACGCACCCTGACGAACCCTAACGACGCACCCTGACGCACCCTAACGACGCACCCTATCGCACCCTGACGACGCACCCTGACGCACCCTAACGACGCACCCTAACGACGCACCCTGACGACACAGCGCACCCTGACGAACCCTAACGACGCACCCTGATGCACCCTAACGACGCACCCTGACGCACCCTAACGACGCACCCTGACGAACCCTAACGACGCACCCTGACACACCCTAACGACGCACCCTGTAGCACCCTAACAACGCACCCTGACGACACAACGCACCCTGACGAACCCTAACGACGCACCCTGACGCACCCTAACGACGCACCCTGACGAACCCTAACGACGCACCCTGACGCACCCTAACGACGCACCCTGACGCACCCTAACAACGCACCCTGACGACACAACGCACCCTGACTAACCCTAACGACGCATCCTATCGCACCCTAACGACGCACCCTGACGCACCCTAACGACGCACCCTGACGCACCCTAACAACGCACCCTGACGACACAACGCACCCTGACGAACCCTAACGACGCACCCTGACGCACCCTAACGACGCACCCTAACGACGCACCCTATCGCACCCTGACGACGCACCCTGACGACGCACCCTATCGCACCCTGACGACGCACCCTGACGCACCCTAACGACGCACCCTATCGCACCCTAACGACGCACCCTGACACACCCTAACGACGCACCCTGACGCACCCTAACGACGCACCCTAACGACACACCCTATCGCACACTAACGACGCACCCTGACACACCCTAACGACGCACCCTGACGAACCCTAACGACGCATCCTGACGCACCCTAACGACGCACCCTGACGCACCCTAACAACGCACCCTGACGACACAACGCACCCTGACGCACCCTAACTGACGCACCCTAATGACGCACCCTAACAACGCACCCTAACGACAGGACGCACCCTGACGGACCCTAACGACGCACCATGACGCACCCTAACAACGCACCCTAACGACAGGACGCACCCTGACGCACCCTAACGACGCAACCTGACGCACCCTAACAACGCACCCTAACGACACAACGCACCTTGACGAACCCTAACGACGCACCCTGACGAACCCTAACGACGCACCCTGACGAACCCTAACGACGCACCCTGACGAACCCTAACGACGCACCCTGACGCACACTAATGACGCACCCTGACGCACCCTAACAACGCACCCTGACGCACCCTAACGACGCACCCTGACGAACCCTAACGACGCACCCTGACACACCCTAACGACGCACCCTGACGACGCACCCTAACGACGCACCCTATCGCACCCTGACGACGCACCCTGACGACGCACCCTATCGCACCCTGACGACGCACCCTGACGCACCCTAACGACGCACCCTGACGCACCCTAACGACGCACCCTGACACACCCTAACGACGCACCCTGACGCACCCTAACGACGCACCCTAACGACACACCCTATCGCACACTAACGACGCACCCTGACACACCCTAACGACGCACCCAGACGAACCCTAACGACGCATCCTGACGCACCCTAACGACGCACCCTGACGCACCCTAACAACGCACCCTGACGACACAACGCACCCTGACGAACCCTAACGACGCACCCTGACGCACCCTAATGACGCACCCTAACAACGCACCCTAACGACAGGACGCACCCTGACGGACCCTAACGACGCACCATGACGCACCCTAACAACGCACCCTAACGACAGGACGCACCCTGACGCACCCTAACGACGCAACATGACGCACCCTAACAACGCACCCTAACGACACAACGCACCTTGACGAACCCTAACGACGCACCCTGACGAACCCTAACGACGCACCCTGACGAACCCTAACGACGCACCCTGACGCACCCTAACGACGCACCCTGACGCACCCTAACGACGCACCCTGACGCACCCTAACAACGCACCCTGACGCACCCTAACGACGCACCCTGACGCACCCTAACAACGCACCCTGACGACACAACGCACCCTGACGAACCCTAACGACGCACCCTGACGAACCCTAACGGCGCACCCTGACGCACCCTAATGACGCACCCTGACACACCCTAACGACGCACCCTGACGACACAACGCACCCTGACGAACCCGAACGACGCACCCTATCGCACCCTAACCACGCACCCTGACACACCCTAACGACGCACCCTGACGACACAACGCACCCTGACGAACCCTAACGACGCACCCTATCGCACCCTAACGACGCACCCTGACGCACCCTAACGACGCACCCTAACGACGCACCCTATCGCACCCTAACGACGCACCCTGACACACCCTAACGACGCACCCTGACGCACCCTAACGACGCACCCTAACGACACACCCTATCGCACACTAACGACGCACCCTGACACACCCTAACGACGCACCCTGACGCACCCTAACAACGCATCCTGACGCACCCTAACGACGCACCCTGACGCACCCTAACAACGACCCCTGACGACTAAACGCACCCTGACGAACCGTAACGACGCACCCTGACGAACCCTAACGACGCACCCTGACGCACCCTAATGACGCACCCTAACAACGCACCCTAACGACAGGACGCACCCTGACGCACCCTAACGACGCACCATGACGCACCCTAACAACGCACCCTAACGACAGGACGCACCCTGACGCACCCTAACGACGCAACCTGACGCACCCTAAAAACGCACCCTAACGACACAACGCACCTTGACGAACCCTAACGACGCACCCTGACGAACCCTAACGACGCACCCTGACGCACCCTAACGACGCACCCTGACGCACCCTAACGACGCACCCTGACGCACCCTAACAACGCACCCTGACGACACAACGCACCCTGACGAACCCTAACGACGCACCCTGACGAACCCTAACGGCGCACCCTGACGCACCCTAATGACGCACCCTGACACACCCTAATGACGCACCCTGACGACACAACGCACCCTGACGAACCCGAACGACGCACCCTATCACACCCTAACGACGCACCCTGACGCACCCTAACAACGCACCCTGACGACACAACGCACCCTGACGAACCCTGACGCACCCTGACGCACCCTAACGACGCACCCTAACGACGCACCCTATCGCACCCTGACGACGCACCCTGACGCACCCTAACGACACACCCTAACGACGCACCCTGACGACACAGCGCACCCTGACGAACCCTAACGACGCACCCTGATGCACCCTAACGACGCACCCTGACGCACCCTAACGACGCACCCTGACGAACCCTAACGACGCACCCTGACACACCCTAACGACGCACCCTGTAGCACCCTAACAACGCACCCTGACGACACAACGCACCCTGACGAACCCTAACGACGCACCCTGACGCACCCTAACGACGCACCCTAACGACGCACCCTGACACACCCTAACGACGCACCCTGACGCACCCTAACAACGCACCCTGACGACACAACGCACCCTGACGAACCCTAACGACGCACCCTGACGCACCCTAACGACGCACCCTAACGACGCACCCTATCGCACCCTGACGACGCACCCTGACGCACCCTAACGACGCACCCTAACGACGCACCCTGACGACACAGCGCACCCTGACGAACCCTAACGACGCACCCTGATGCACCCTAACGACGCACCCTGACGCACCCTAACGACGCACCCTGACGAACCCTAACGACGCACCCTGACACACCCTAACGACGCACCCTGTAGCACCCTAACAACGCACCCTGACGACACAACGCACCCTGACGAACCCTAACGACGCACCCTGACGCACCCTAACGACGCACCCTGACGAACCCTAACGACGCACCCTGACGCACCCTAACGACGCACCCTGACGCACCCTAACAACGCACCCTGACGACACAACGCACCCTGACTAACCCTAACGACGCATCCTATCGCACCCTAACGACGCACCCTGACACACCCTAACGACGCACCCTGACGAACCCTAACGACGCACCCTGACGACACAACGCACCCTGACGAACCCTAACGACGCACCCTGACGCACCCTAACGACGCACCCTAACGACGCACCCTATCGCACCCTGACGACGCACCCTGACGACGCACCCTATCGACCTCTGACGACGCACCCTGACGCACCCTAACGACGCACCCTATCGCACCCTAACGACGCACCCTGACACACCCTAACGACGCTCCCTGACGCACCCTAACGACGCACCCTAACGACACACCCTATCGCACACTAACGACGCACCCTGACACACCCTAACGACGCACCCAGACGAACCCTAACGACGCATCCTGACGCACCCTAACGACGCACCCTGACGCACCCTAACAACGCACCCTGACGACACAACGCACCCTGACGAACCCTAACGACGCACCCTGACGCACCCTAATGACGCACCCTAACGCACCCTAACCTGACGCACCCCTAACGACGCACCATGACGCACCCTAACAACACACCCTAACGACAGGATGCACCCTGACGCACCCTAACGACGCAACCTGACGCACCCTAACAACGCACCCTAACGACACAACGCACCTTGACGAACCCTAACGACGCACCCTGACGAACCCTAACGACGCACCCTGACGCACCCTAACGACGCACCATGACGAACCCTAACGACGCACCCTGACGCACCCTAACGACGCACCCTGACGCACCCTAACAACGCACCCTGACGCACCCTAACGACGCACCCTGACGCACCCTAACAACGCACCCTGACGACACAATGCACCCTGACGAACCCTAACGACGCACCCTGACGAACCCTAACGGCGCACCCTGACGCACCCTAATGACGCACCCTGACACACCCTAACGACGCACCCTGACGACACAACGCACCCTGACGAACCCGAACGACGCACCCTATCGCACCCTAACCACGCACCCTGACACACCCTAACGACGCACCCTGACGACACAACGCACCCTGACGAACCCTAACGACGCACCCTATCGCACCCTAACGACGCACCCTGACGCACCCTAACGACGCACCCTAACGACGCACCCTATCGCACCCTAACGACGCACCCTGACACACCCTAACGACGCACCCTGACGCACCCTAACGACGCACCCTAACGACACACCCTATCGCACACTAACGACGCACCCTGACACACCCTAACGACGCACCCTGACGCACCCTAACGACGCACCCTAACGACGCACCCTATCGCACCCTAACGACGCACCCTGACACACCCTAACGACGCACCCTGACGCACCCTAACGACGCACCCTAACGACACACCCTATCGCACACTAACGACGCACCCTGACACACCCTAACGACGCACCCTGACGAACCCTAACAACGCATCCTGACGCACCCTAACGACGCACCCTGACGCACCCTAACAACGACCCCTGACGACTAAACGCACCCTGACGAACCGTAACGACGCACCCTGACGAACCCTAACGACGCACCCTGACGCACCCTAATGACGCACCCTAACAACGCACCCTAACGACAGGACGCACCCTGACGCACCCTAACGACGCACCATGACGCACCCTAACAACGCACCCTAACGACAGGACGCACCCTGACGCACCCTAACGACGCAACCTGACGCACCCTAACAACGCACCCTAACGACACAACGCACCTTGACGAACCCTAACGACGCACCCTGACGAACCCTAACGACGCACCCTGACGAACCCTAACGACGCACCCTGACGCACCCTAACGACGCACCCTGACGCACCCTAACAACGCACCCTGACGACACAACGCACCCTGACGAACCCTAACGACGCACCCTGACGAACCCTAACGGCGCACCCTGACGCACCCTAATGACGCACCCTGACACACCCTAATGACGCACCCTGACGACACAACGCACCCTGACGAACCCGAACGACGCACCCTATCGCACCCTAACGACGCACCCTGACAACACAACGCACCCTGACGAACCCTAACGACGCACCCTATCGCACCCTAACAACGCACCCTGACGACACAATGCACCCTGACGAACCCTAACGACGCACCCTGACGCACCCTAACGACGCACCCTGACGCACCCTAACAACGCACCCTGACGACACAACGCATCCTGACGAACCCTAACGACGCACCCTATCGCACCCTAACGACGCACCCTGACACACCCTAACGACGCACCCTGACGCACCCTAACAACGCACCCTGACGACACAACGCACCCTGACGAACCCTAACGACGCACCCTATCGCACCCTAACGACGCACCCTGACACACCCTAACGACGCACCCTGACGACACAACGCACCCTGACGAACCCTAACGACGCACCCTATCGCACCCTAACGACGCACCCTGACGCACCCTAACGACGCACCCTGACGCACCCTAACAACGCACCCTGACGCACACTGACGAACCCTAAACGCACCCTGACGAACCCTAACGACGCACCATGACGAACCCTAACGACGCACCCTGACGCACCCTAACGACGCACCCTGACGCACCCTAACGACGCACCCTGACGCACCCTAACGACGCACCCTGACGCACCCTAACAACGCACCCTGACGACACAATGCACCCTGACGAACCCTAACGACGCACCCTGACGAACCCTAACGGCGCACCCTGACGCACCCTAATGACGCACCCTGACACACCCTAACGACGCACCCTGACGACACAACGCACCCTGACGAACCCGAACGACGCACCCTATCGCACCCTAACGACGCACCCTGACACACCCTAACGACGCACCCTGACGACACAACGCACCCTGACGAACCCTAACGACGCACCCTATCGCACCCTAACGACGCACCCTGACGCACCCTAACGACGCACCCTAACGACGCACCCTATCGCACCCTAACGACGCACCCTGACACACCCTAACGACGCACCCTGACGCACCCTAACGACGCACCCTAACGACACACCCTATCGCACACTAACGACGCACCCTGACACACCCTAACGACGCACCCTGACGCACCCTAACGACGCACCCTAACGACGCACCCTATCGCACCCTAACGACGCACCCTGACACACCCTAACGACGCACCCTGACGCACCCTAACGACGCACCCTAACGACACACCCTATCGCACACTAACGACGCACCCTGACACACCCTAACGACGCACCCTGACGAACCCTAACAACGCATCCTGACGCACCCTAACGACGCACCCTGACGCACCCTAACAACGACCCCTGACGACTAAACGCACCCTGACGAACCGTAACGACGCACCCTGACGAACCCTAACGACGCACCCTGACGCACCCTAATGACGCACCCTAACAACGCACCCTAACGACAGGACGCACCCTGACGCACCCTAACGACGCACCATGACGCACCCTAACAACGCACCCTAACGACAGGACGCACCCTGACGCACCCTAACGACGCAACCTGACGCACCCTAACAACGCACCCTAACGACACAACGCACCTTGACGAACCCTAACGACGCACCCTGACGAACCCTAACGACGCACCCTGACGAACCCTAACGACGCACCCTGACGCACCCTAACGACGCACCCTGACGCACCCTAACAACGCACCCTGACGACACAACGCACCCTGACGAACCCTAACGACGCACCCTGACGAACCCTAACGGCGCACCCTGACGCACCCTAATGACGCACCCTGACACACCCTAATGACGCACCCTGACGACACAACGCACCCTGACGAACCCGAACGACGCACCCTATCGCACCCTAACGACGCACCCTGACAACACAACGCACCCTGACGAACCCTAACGACGCACCCTATCGCACCCTAACAACGCACCCTGACGACACAATGCACCCTGACGAACCCTAACGACGCACCCTGACGCACCCTAACGACGCACCCTGACGCACCCTAACAACGCACCCTGACGACACAACGCATCCTGACGAACCCTAACGACGCACCCTATCGCACCCTAACGACGCACCCTGACACACCCTAACGACGCACCCTGACGCACCCTAACAACGCACCCTGACGACACAACGCACCCTGACGAACCCTAACGACGCACCCTATCGCACCCTAACGACGCACCCTGACACACCCTAACGACGCACCCTGACGACACAACGCACCCTGACGAACCCTAACGACGCACCCTATCGCACCCTAACGACGCACCCTGACACACCCTAACGACGCACCCTGACGCACCCTAACAACGCACCCTGACGACACAACGCACCCTGACGAACCCTAACGACGCACCCTGACGAACCCTAACGACGCATCCTGACGCACCCTAACGACACACCCTATCGCACACTAACGACGCACCCTGACACACCCTAACGACGCACCCTGACGAACCCTAACAACGCATCCTGACGCACCCTAACGACGCACCCTGACGCACCCTAACAACGACCCCTGACGACTAAACGCACCCTGACGAACCGTAACGACGCACCCTGACGAACCCTAACGACGCACCCTGACGCACCCTAATGACGCACCCTAACAACGCACCCTAACGACAGGACGCACCCTGACGCACCCTAACGACGCACCATGACGCACCCTAACAACGCACCCTAACGACAGGACGCACCCTGACGCACCCTAACGACGCAACCTGACGCACCCTAACAACGCACCCTAACGACACAACGCACCTTGACGAACCCTAACGACGCACCCTGACGAACCCTAACGACGCACCCTGACGAACCCTAACGACGCACCCTGACGCACCCTAACGACGCACCCTGACGCACCCTAACAACGCACCCTGACGACACAACGCACCCTGACGAACCCTAACAACGCACCCTGACGAACCCTAACGGCGCACCCTGACGCACCCTAATGACGCACCCTGACACACCCTAATGACGCACCCTGACGACACAACGCACCCTGACGAACCCGAACGACGCACCCTATCGCACCCTAACGACGCACCCTGACACACCCTAACGACGCACCCTGACAACACAACGCACCCTGACGAACCCTAACGACGCACCCTATCGCACCCTAACGACGCACCCTGACACACCCTAACGACGAACCCTGACGCACCCTAACAACGCACCCTGACGACACAATGCACCCTGACGAACCCTAACGACGCACCCTGACGCACCCTAACGACGCACCCTGACGCACCCTAACAACGCACCCTGACGACACAACGCATCCTGATGAACCCTAACGACGCACCCTATCGCACCCTAACGACGCACCCTGACACACCCTAACGACGCACCCTGACGCACCCTAACAACGCACCCTGACGACACAACGCACCCTGACGAACCCTAACGACGCACCCTATCGCACCCTAACGACGCACCCTGACACACCCTAACGACGCACCCTGACGACACAACGCACCCTGACGAACCCTAACGACGCACCCTATCGCACCCTAACGACGCACCCTGACACACCCTAACGACGCACCCTGACGCACCCTAACAACGCACCCTGACGACACAACGCACCCTGACGAACCCTAACGACGCACCCTGACGAACCCTAACGACGCACCCTGACACACCCTAACGACGAACCCTGACGCACCCTAACAACGCACCCTGACGACACAATGCACCCTGACGAACCCTAACGACGCACCCTGACGCACCCTAACGACGCACCCTGACGCACCCTAACAACGCACCCTGACGACACAACGCATCCTGACGAACCCTAACGACGCACCCTGACGCACCCTAACGACGCACCCTGACACACCCTAACGACGCACCCTGACGACACAACGCACCCTGACGAACCCTAACGACGCACCCTATCGCACCCTAACGACGCACCCTGACACACCCTAACGACGCACCCTGACGCACCCTAACAACGCACCCTGACGACACAACGCACCCTGACGAACCCTAACGACGCACCCTGACGAACCCTAACGACGCATCCTGACGCACCCTAACGACGCACCCTGACGCACCCTAACAACGCACCCTGACGACACAACGCACCCTGACGAACCCTAACGACGCACCCTGACGAACCCTAACGACGCACCCTGACGCACCCTAATGACGCACCCTGACGCACCCTAACGACGCACCCTGACGACACAACGCACCCTGACGAACCCTAACGACGCACCCTATCGCACCCTAACGACGCACCCTGACACACCCTAACGACGCACCCTGACGACACAACGCATCCTGACGAACCCTAACGACGCACCCTATCGCACCCTAACGACGCAGCCTGACACACCCTAATGACGCACCCTGACGCACCCTAACGACGCACCCTGACGACACAACGCACCCTGACGAACCCTAACGACGCACCCTATCGCACCCTAACGACGCACCCTGACACACCCTAACGACGCACCCTGACGACACAACGCATCCTGACGAACCCTAACGACGCACCCTATCGCACCCTAACGACGCAGCCTGACACACCCTAACGACGCACCCTGACGCACCCTAACGACGCACCCTGACGCACCCTAACGACGCACCCTGACACACCCTAACAACGCACCCTGACGACACAACGCACCCTGACGAACCCTAACGACGCACCCTGACGCACCCTAACGACGCACCCTGACGCACCCTAACGACGCACCCTGACGAACCCTAACGACGCACCCTAACGACAGGACGCACCCTGACGCACCCTAACGACGCACCCTGACGCACCCTAACAACGCACCCTGACGCCCCCTAACGACGCACCCTGACGACACAACGCACCCTGACGTACCCTAACGACGCACCCTGACGCACCCTAACGACGCACCCTGACGCACCCTAACGACGCACTCTGACGAACCCTAACGACGCACCCTAACGACAGGACGCACCCTGACGCACCCTAACGACGCACTCTGACGCACCCTAACAACGCACCCTAACGACAGGACGCACCCTGACGCACCCTAACGACGCAACCTGACGCACCCTAACAACGCACCCTAACGACACAACGCACCTTGACGAACCCTAACGACGCACCCTGACGAACCTTAACGACGCACCCTGACGAACCCTAACGACGCACCCTGACGAACCCTAACGACGCACCCTGACGCACCCTAATGACGCACCCTGACGCACCCTAACGACGCACCCTGATGCACCCTAACGACGCACCCTGACGCACCCTAACGGCGCACCCTGACGCACCCTAATGACGCACCCTGACACACCCTAACGACGCACCCTGACGACACAACGCACCCTGACGAACCCGAACGACGCACCCTACGCACCCTAACGACGCACCCTGACGCACCCTAACGACGCACCCTGACGCACCCTAACGACGCACCCTGACGAACCCTAACAACGCACCCTGACGACACAACGCACCCTGACGAACCCTAACGACGCACCCTGACGCACCCTAACGACGCACCCTGACGCACCCTAACGACGCACCCTGACGCACCCTAACGACGCACCCTGACACACCCTAACAACGCACCCTGACGACACAACGCACCCTGACGAACCCTAACGACGCACCCTGACGCACCCTAACGACGCACCCTGACGCACCCTAACGACACACCCTGACGAACCCTAACGACGCACCCTAACGACAGGACGCACCCTGACGCACCCTAACGACGCACCCTGACGCACCCTAACAACGCACCCTAACGACAGGACGCACCCTGACGCACCCTAACGACGCACCCTGACGACACAACGCACCCTGACGAACCCTAACGACGCACCCTGACGCACCCTAACGACGCACCCTGACGCACCCTAACGACGCACTCTGACGAACCCTAACGACGCACCCTAACGACAGGACGCACCCTGACGCACCCTAACGACGCACCCTGACGCACCCTAACAACGCACCCTAACGACAGGACGCACCCTGACGCACCCTGACGCACCCTGACGCACCCTAACGACGCACCCTGACGAACCCTAACGACGCACCCTGACGAACCTTAACGACGCACCCTGACGCACCCTAACGACGCAACCTGACTCACCCTAACAACGCACCCTGACGACACAACGCACCCTGACGAACCCTAACGACGCACCCTGACGACACAACGCACCCTGACGAACCCTAACGACGCACCCTGACGCACCCTAACGACGCACCCTGACGCACCCTAACGACGCACCCTGACGAACCCTAACGACGCACCCTAACGACAGGACGCACCCTGACGCACCCTAACGACGCACCCTGACGCACCCTAACGACGCACCCTGACGCACCCTAACAACGCACCCTAACGACACAACGCACCCTGACGCACCCTAACGACGCACCCTGACGCACCCTAACGACGCACCCTGACGAACCCTAACAACGCACCCTGACGACACAACGCACCCTGACGAACCCTAACAACGCACCCTGACGACACAACGCACCCTGACGAACCCTAACGACGCACCCTGACGCACCCTAACGACGCACCCTGACACACCCTAACGACGCACCCTGACGCACCCTAACAACGCACCATGACGACACAACGCACCCTGACGAACCCTAACGACGCACCCTAACGCACCCTAACGGCGCACCCTGACACACCCTAACGACGCACCCTGACGACACAACGCACCCTGACGAACCCTAACGACGCACCCTATCGCACCCTAACGACGCACCTGACACACCCTAACGACGCACCCTGACGCACCCTAACAACGCACCCTGACGACACAACGCACCCTGACGAACCCTAACGACGCACCCTGACGAACCCTAACGACGCATCCTGACGCACCCTAACGACGCACCCTGACGCACCCTAACAACGCACCCTGAAGACACAACGCACCCTGACGAACCCTAACGACGCACCCTGACGAACCCTAACGACGCACCCTGACGCACCCTAATGACGCACCCTGACGCACCCTAACGACGCACCTTGACGACACAACGCACCCTGACGAACCCTAATGACGCACCCTGACGCACCCTAACGACGCACCCTGACGAACCCTAACGACGCACCCTGACGAACCCTAACGACGCACCCTGACGAACCCTAACGACGCACCCTAACGACGCACCCTATCGCACCCTAACGACGCACCCTGACACACCCTAACGACGCACCCTGACGACACAACGCACCCTGACGAACCCTAACGACGCACCCTATCGCACCCTAACGACGCACCCTGACACACCCTAACGACGCACCCTGACGCACCCTAACGACGCACCCTGACGAACCCTAACAACGCACCCTGACGACACAACGCACCCTGACGAACCCTAACGACGCTCCCTGACGCACCCTAACGACGCACCCTGACGCACCCTAACGACGCACCCTGACGCACCCTAACGACGCACCCTGACACACCCTAACAACGCACCCTGACGACACAACGCACCCTGACGAACCCTAACGACGCACCCTGACGCACCCTAACGACGCACCCTGACGCACCCTAACGACACACCCTGACGAACCCTAACGACGCACCCTAACGACAGGACGCACCCTGACGCACCCTAACGACGCACCCTGACGCACCCTAACAACGCACCCTAACGACAGGACGCACCCTGACGCACCCTAACGACGCACCCTGACGACACAACGCACCCTGACGAACCCTAACGACGCACCCTGACGCACCCTAACGACGCACCCTGACGCACCCTAACGACGCACTCTGACGAACCCTAACGACGCACCCTAACGACAGGACGCACCCTGACGCACCCTAACGACGCACCCTGACGCACCCTAACAACGCACCCTAACGACAGGACGCACCCTGACGCACCCTGACGCACCCTGACGCACCCTAACGACGCACCCTGACGAACCCTAACGACGCACCCTGACGAACCTTAACGACGCACCCTGACGCACCCTAACGACGCAACCTGACTCACCCTAACAACGCACCCTGACGACACAACGCACCCTGACGAACCCTAACGACGCACCCTATCGCACCCTAACGACGCACCCTGACACACCTTAACAACGCACCCTGACGACACAACGCACCCTGACGAACCCTAACGACGCACCCTGACGACACAACGCACCCTGACGAACCCTAACGACGCACCCTGACGCACCCTAACGACGCACCCTGACGCACCCTAACGACGCACCCTGACGAACCCTAACGACGCACCCTAACGACAGGACGCACCCTGACGCACCCTAACGACGCACCCTGACGCACCCTAACGACGCACCCTGACGCACCCTAACAACGCACCCTAACGACACAACGCACCCTGACGCACCCTAACGACGCACCCTGACGCACCCTAACGACGCACCCTGACGAACCCTAACAACGCACCCTGACGACACAACGCACCCTGACGAACCCTAACAACGCACCCTGACGACACAACGCACCCTGACGAACCCTAACGACGCACCCTGACGCACCCTAACGACGCACCCTGACACACCCTAACGACGCACCCTGACGCACCCTAACAACGCACCATGACGACACAACGCACCCTGACGAACCCTAACGACGCACCCTATCGCACCCTAACGGCGCACCCTGACACACCCTAACGACGCACCCTGACGACACAACGCACCCTGACGAACCCTAACGACGCACCCTATCGCACCCTAACGACGCACCTGACACACCCTAACGACGCACCCTGACGCACCCTAACAACGCACCCTGACGACACAACGCACCCTGACGAACCCTAACGACGCACCCTGACGAACCCTAACGACGCATCCTGACGCACCCTAACGACGCACCCTGACGCACCCTAACAACGCACCCTGAAGACACAACGCACCCTGACGAACCCTAACGACGCACCCTGACGAACCCTAACGACGCACCCTGACGCACCCTAATGACGCACCCTGACGCACCCTAACGACGCACCTTGACGACACAACGCACCCTGACGAACCCTAATGACGCACCCTGACGCACCCTAACGACGCACCCTGACGAACCCTAACGACGCACCCTGACGAACCCTAACGACGCACCCTGACGAACCCTAACGACGCACCCTAACGACGCACCCTATCGCACCCTAACGACGCACCCTGACACACCCTAACGACGCACCCTGACGACACAACGCACCCTGACGAACCCTAACGACGCACCCTATCGCACCCTAACGACGCACCCTGACACACCCTAACGACGCACCCTGACGACACAACGCACCCTGACGAACCCTAACGACGCACCCTGACGCACCCTAACGACGCACCCTGACGCACCCTAACAACGCACCCTGACGACACAACGCACCCTGACGAACCCTAACGACGCACCCTATCGCACCCTAACGACGCACCCTGACACACCCTAACGACGCACCCTGACACACCCTAACAACGCACCCTGACGACACAACGCACCCTGACGAACCCTAACGACGCACCCTGACGCACCCTAACGACGCACCCTGACGCACCCTAACGACGCACCCTGACGAACCCTAACGACGCACCCTAACGACAGGACGCACCCTGACGCACCCTAACGACGCACCCTGACGCACCCTGACGCACCCTGACGCACCCTAACGACGCACCCTGACGAACCCTAACGACGCACCCTGACGAACCTTAACGGCGCACCCTGACGCACCCTAACGACGCAACCTGACTCACCCTAACAACGCACCCTGACGACACAACGCACCCTGACGAACCCTAACGACGCACCCTATCGCACCCTAACGACGCACCCTGACACACCTTAACAACGCACCCTGACGACACAACGCACCCTGACGAACCCTAACGACGCACCCTGACGAACCCTAACGACGCACCCTGACGAACCCTAACGACGCACCCTAACGACGCACCCTATCGCACCCTAACGACGCACCCTGACACACCCTAACGACGCACCCTGACGACACAACGCACCCTGACGAACCCTAACGACGCACCCTATCGCACCCTAACGACGCACCCTGACACACCCTAACGACGCACCCTGACGACACAACGCACCCTGACGAACCCTAACGACGCACCCTGACGCACCCTAACGACGCACCCTGACGCACCCTAACAACGCACCCTGACGACACAACGCACCCTGACGAACCCTAACGACGCACCCTATCGCACCCTAACGACGCACCCTGACACACCCTAACGACGCACCCTGACACACCCTAACAACGCACCCTGACGACACAACGCACCCTGACGAACCCTAACGACGCACCCTGACGCACCCTAACGACGCACCCTGACGCACCCTAACGACGCACCCTGACGAACCCTAACGACGCACCCTAACGACAGGACGCACCCTGACGCACCCTAACGACGCACCCTGACGCACCCTGACGCACCCTGACGCACCCTAACGACGCACCCTGACGAACCCTAACGACGCACCCTGACGAACCTTAACGGCGCACCCTGATGCACCCTAACGACGCAACCTGACTCACCCTAACAACGCACCCTGACGACACAACGCACCCTGACGAACCCTAACGACGCACCCTATCGCACCCTAACGACGCACCCTGACACACCTTAACAACGCACCCTGACGACACAACGCACCCTGACGAACCCTAACGACGCACCCTGACGCACCCTAACGACGCACCCTGACGCACCCTAACGACGCACCCTGACGAACCCTAACGACGCACCCTGACGAACCTTAACGACGCACCCTGACGCACCCTAACGACGCACCCTGACGCACCCTAACAACGCACCCTGACGACACAACGCACCCTGCCGCACCCTAACGACGCACCCTGACGCACCCTAACGACGCACCCTGACGACCCAACGCACCCTGACGAACCCTAACGACGCACCCTATCGCACCCTAACGACGCACCCTGACGACCCAACGCACCCTGACGAACCCTAACGACGCACCCTGACGACACAACGCACCCTGACGAACCCTAACGACGCACCCTAACGACGCAACCTATCGCACCCTAACGACGCACCCTAACGACGCACCCTATCGCACCCTAACGCACCCTAACGACGCACCCTGACACACCCTAACGACGCACCCTGACGCACCCTAACAACGCACCCTGACGACACAACGCAACCTGACGAACCCTAACGACGCACCCTGACGCACCCTAACGACGCACCCTGACGCACCCTAACGACGCACCCTGACGCACCCTAACGACGCACCCTGACACACCCTAACAACGCACCCTGACGACACAACGCACCCTGACGAACCCTAACGACGCACCCTGACGCACCCTAACGACGCACCCTGACGCACCCTAACGACGCACCCTGACGAACCCTAACGACGCACCCTAACGACAGGACGCACCCTGACGCACCCTAATGACGCACCCTGACGCACCCTAACAACGCACCCTAACGACAGGACGCACCCTGACGCACCCTAACGACGCACCCTGACACACCCTAACAACGCACCCTGACGACACAACGCACCCTGACGAACCCTAACGACGCACCCTGACGCACCCTAACGACGCACCCTGACGCACCCTAACGACGCACCCTGACGAACCCTAACGACGCACCCTAACGACAGGACGCACACTGACGCACCCTAACGACGCACCCTGATGCACCCTAACAACGCACCCTAACGACAGGACGCACCCTGATGCACCCTGACGCACCCTGACGCACCCTAACAACGCACCCTAACGACACGACGCACCCTGACGCACCCTAACGACGCACCCTGACGCACCCTAACGACGCACCCTGACGCACCCTAACGACGCACCCTGACGAACCCTAACAACGCACCCTGACGACACAACGCACCCTGACGAACCCTAACGACGCACCCTGACGCACCCTAACGACGCACCCTGACGCACCCTAACGACGCACCCTGACGCACCCTAACGACGCACCCTGACACACCCTAACAACGCACCCTGACGACACAACGCACCCTGACGAACCCTAACGACGCACCCTGACGCACCCTAACGACGCACCCTGACGCACCCTAACGACGCACCCTGACGAACCCTAACGACGCACCCTAACGACAGGACGCACCCTGACGCACCCTAACGACGCACCCTGACGCACCCTAACAACGCACCCTAACGACAGGACGCACCCTGACGCACCCTAACGACGCACCCTGATGACACAACGCACCCTGACGAACCCTAACGACGCACCCTGACGCACCCTAACGACGCACCCTGACGCACCCTAACGACGCACTCTGACGAACCCTAACGACGCACCCTAACGACAGGACGCACCCTGACGCACCCTAACGACGCACCCTGACGCACCCTAACAACGCACCCTAACGACAGGACGCACCCTGACGCACCCTGACGCACCCTAACGACGCACCCTGACGAACCCTAACGACGCACCCTGACGAACCTTAACGACGCACCCTGACGCACCCTAACGACGCAACCTGACTCACCCTAACAACGCACCCTGACGACACAACGCACCCTGACGATCCCTAACGACGCACCCTGACGAACCCTAACGACGCATCCTGACGCACCCTAACGACGCACCCTGACGCACCCTAACAACGCACCATGACAACACAACGCACCCTGACGAACCCTACCGACGCACCCTATTGCACCCTAACGGCGCACCCTGACATACCCTAACGACGCACCCTGAAGACACAACGCACCCTGACGAACCCTAACGACGCACCCTATCGCACCCTAACGACGCACCTGACACACCCTAACGACGCACCCTGACGCACCCTAACAACGCACCCTGACGACACAACGCACCCTGACGATCCCTAACGACGCACCCTGACGAACCCTAACGACGCATCCTGACGCACCCTAACGACGCACCCTGACGCACCCTAACAACGCACCCTGACGACACAACGCACCCTGACGAACCCTAACGACGCACCCTGACGAACCCTAACGACGCACCCTGACGCACCCTAATGACGCACCCTGACGCACCCTAACGACGCACCTTGACGACACAACGCACCCTGACGAACCCTAATGACGCACCCTGACGCACCCTAACGACGCACCCTGACGAACCCTAACGACGCACCCTGACGAACCCTAACGACGCACCCTGACGAACCCTAACGACGCACCCTAACGACGCACCCTATCGCACCCTAACGACGCACCCTGACACACCCTAACGACGCACCCTGACGCACCCTAACAACGCACCCTGACGACACAACGCACCCTGACGAACCCTAACGACGCACCCTATCGCACCCTAACGACTCACCCTGACACACCCTAACGACGCACCCTGACGACACAACGCACCCTGACGAACCCTAACGACGCACCCTGACGCACCCTAACGACGCACCCTGACGCACCCTAACAACGCACCCTGACGACACAACGCACCCTGACGAACCCTAACGACGCACCCTATCGCACCCTAACGACGCACCCTGACACACCCTAACGACGCACCCTGACGAACCCTAACAACGCACCCTGACGACACAACGCACCCTGACGAACCCTAACGACGCACCCTGACGCACCCTAACGACGCACCCTGACGCACCCTAACAACGCACCCTGACGACACAACGCACCCTGACGAACCCTAACGACGCACCCTATCGCACCCTAACGACGCACCCTGACACACCCTAACGACGCACCCTGACGCACCCTAACAACGCACCCTGACGACACAACGCACCCTGACGAACCCTAACGACGCACCCTGACGCACCCTAACGGCGCACCCTGACACACCCTAACGACGCACCCTGACGCACCCTAACAACGCACCATGACGACACAACGCACCCTGACGAACCCTAACGACGCACCCTATCGCACCCTAACGACGCACCCTGACGCACCCTAACGACGCACCCTGACGCACCCTAACAACGCACCCTGACGACACAACGCACCCTGACGAACCCTAACGACGCACCCTATCGCACCCTAACGACGCACCCTGACGCACCCTAACGACGCACCCTGACGCACCCTAACAACGCACCCTGACGACACAACGCACCCTGACGAACCCTAACGACGCACCCTATCGCACCCTAACGACGCACCCTGACACACCCTAACGACGCACCCTGACACACCCTAACAACGCACCCTGACGACACAACGCACCCTGACGACGCACCCTAACGACGCACCCTGACGACACAACGCACCCTGACGAACCCTAACGACGCACCCTAACGACGCAACCTATCGCACCCTAACGACGCACCCTAACGACGCACCCTATCGCACCCTAACGCACCCTAACGACGCACCCTGACACACCCTAACGACGCACCCTGACGCACCCTAACAACGCACCCTGACGACACAACGCAACCTGACGAACCCTAACGACGCACCCTGACGCACCCTAACGACGCACCCTGACGCACCCTAACGACGCACCCTGACGCACCCTAACGACGCACCCTGACACACCCTAACAACGCACCCTGACGACACAACGCACCCTGACGAACCCTAACGACGCACCCTGACGCACCCTAACGACGCACCCTGACGCACCCTAACGACGCACCCTGACGAACCCTAACGACGCACCCTAACGACAGGACGCACCCTGACGCACCCTAATGACGCACCCTGACGCACCCTAACAACGCACCCTAACGACAGGACGCACCCTGACGCACCCTAACGACGCACCCTGACACACCCTAACAACGCACCCTAACGACAGGACGCACCCTGACGAACCCTAACGACGCACCCTAACGACAGGACGCACCCTGACGCACCCTAATGACGCACCCTGACGCACCCTAACAACGCACCCTAACGACAGGACGCACCCTGACGCACCCTAACGACGCACCCTGACACACCCTAACAACGCACCCTAACGACAGGACGCACCCTGACGAACCCTAACGACGCACCCTAACGACAGGACGCACCCTGACGAACCCTAACGACGCACCCTAACAACAGGACGCACCCTGACGCACCCTAATGACGCACCCTGACGCACCCTAACAACGCACCCTAACGACAGGACGCACCCTGACGCACCCTAACGACGCACCCTGACGCACCCTAACGACGCACTCTGACGAACCCTAACGACGCACCCTAACGACAGGACGCACACTGACGCACCCTAACGACGCACCCTGATGCACCCTAACAACGCACCCTAACGACAGGACGCACCCTGATGCACCCTGACGCACCCTGACTCACCCTAACAACGCACCATAACGACACAACGCACCCTGACGCACCCTAACGACGCACCCTGACGCACCCTAACGACGCACCCTGACGCACCCTAACGACGCACCCTGACGAACCCTAACAACGCACCCTGACGACACAACGCACCCTGACGAACCCTAACGACGCACCCTGACGCACCCTAACGACGCACCCTGACGCACCCTAACGACGCACCCTGACGCACCCTAACGACGCACCCTGACACACCCTAACAACGCACCCTGACGACACAACGCACCCTGACGAACCCTAACGACGCACCCTGACGCACCCTAACGACGCACCCTGACGCACCCTAACGACGCACCCTGACGAACCCTAACGACGCACCCTAACGACAGGACGCACCCTGACGCACCCTAACGACGCACCCTGACGCACCCTAACAACGCACCCTAACGACAGGACGCACCCTGACGCACCCTAACGACGCACCCTGATGACACAACGCACCCTGACGAACCCTAACGACGCACCCTGACGCACCCTAACGACGCACCCTGACGCACCCTAACGACGCACTCTGACGAACCCTAACGACGCACCCTAACGACAGGACGCACCCTGACGCACCCTAACGACGCACCCTGACGAACCCTAACGACGCACCCTGACGAACCTTAACGACGCACCCTGACGCACCCTAACGACGCAACCTGACTCACCCTAACAACGCACCCTGACGACACAACGCACCCTGACGATCCCTAACGACGCACCCTGACGAACCCTAACGACGCATCCTGACGCACCCTAACGACGCACCCTGACGCACCCTAACAACGCACCATGACAACACAACGCACCCTGACGAACCCTACCGACGCACCCTATTGCACCCTAACGGCGCACCCTGACACACCCTAACGACGCACCCTGACGACACAACGCACCCTGACGAACCCTAACGACGCACCTTTTCGCACCCTAACGACGCACCTGACACACCCTAACGACGCACCCTGACGCACCCTGACAACGCACCCTGACGACACAACGCACCCTGACGATCGCTAACGACGCACCCTGACGAACCCTAACGACGCATCCTGACGCACCCTAACGACGCACCCTGACGCACCCTAACAACGCACCCTGACGACACAACGCACCCTGACGAACCCTAACGACGCACCCTGACGAACCCTAACGACGCACCCTGACGCACCCTAATGACGCACCCTGACGCACCCTAACGACGCACCTTGACGACACAACGCACCCTGACGAACCCTAATGACGCACCCTGACGCACCCTAACGACGCACCCTGACGAACCCTAACGACGCACCCTGACGAACCCTAACGACGCACCCTGACGAACCCTAACGACGCACCCTAACGACGCACCCTATCGCACCCTAACGACGCACCCTGACACACCCTAACGACGCACCCTGACGCACCCTAACAACGCACCCTGACGACACAACGCACCCTGACGAACCCTAACGACGCACCCTATCGCACCCTAACGACTCACCCTGACACACCCTAACGACGCACCCTGACGACAAAACGCACCCTGACGAACCCTAACGACGCACCCTGACGCACCCTAACGACGCACCCTGACGCACCCTAACAACGCACCCTGACGACACAACGCACCCTGACGAACCCTAACGACGCACCCTATCGCACCCTAACGACGCACCCTGACACACCCTAACGACGCACCCTGACGAACCCTAACAACGCACCCTGACGACACAACGCACCCTGACGAACCCTAACGACGCACCCTGACGCACCCTAACGACGCACCCTGACGCACCCTAACAACGCACCCTGACGACACAACGCACCCTGACGAACCCTAACGACGCACCCTATCGCACCCTAACGACGCACCCTGACACACCCTAACGACGCACCCTGACACACCCTGACAACGCACCCTGACGACACAACGCACCCTGACGATCGCTAACGACGCACCCTGACGAACCCTAACGACGCATCCTGACGCACCCTAACGACGCACCCTGACGCACCCTAACAACGCACCCTGACGACACAACGCACCCTGACGAACCCTAACGACGCACCCTGACGAACCCTAACGACGCACCCTGACGCACCCTAATGACGCACCCTGACGCACCCTAACGACGCACCTTGACGACACAACGCACCCTGACGAACCCTAATGACGCACCCTGACGCACCCTAACGACGCACCCTGACGAACCCTAACGACGCACCCTGACGAACCCTAACGACGCACCCTGACGAACCCTAACGACGCACCCTAACGACGCACCCTATCGCACCCTAACGACGCACCCTGACACACCCTAACGACGCACCCTGACGCACCCTAACAACGCACCCTGACGACACAACGCACCCTGACGAACCCTAACGACGCACCCTATCGCACCCTAACGACTCACCCTGACACACCCTAACGACGCACCCTGACGACAAAACGCACCCTGACGAACCCTAACGACGCACCCTGACGCACCCTAACGACGCACCCTGACGCACCCTAACAACGCACCCTGACGACACAACGCACCCTGACGAACCCTAACGACGCACCCTATCGCACCCTAACGACGCACCCTGACACACCCTAACGACGCACCCTGACGAACCCTAACAACGCACCCTGACGACACAACGCACCCTGACGAACCCTAACGACGCACCCTGACGCACCCTAACGACGCACCCTGACGCACCCTAACAACGCACCCTGACGACACAACGCACCCTGACGAACCCTAACGACGCACCCTATCGCACCCTAACGACGCACCCTGACACACCCTAACGACGCACCCTGACACACCCTAACAACGCACCCTGACGACACAACGCACCCTGACGAACCCTAACGACGCACCCTGACGAACCCTAACGACGCACCCTGACGCACCCTAACGACGCACCCTGACACACCCTAACGACGCACCCTGACGCACCCTAACAACGCACCATGACGACACAACGCACCCTGACGAACCCTAACGACGCACCCTATCGCACCCTAACGGCGCACCCTGACACACCCTAACGACGCACCCTGACGACACAACGCACCCTGACGAACCCTAACGACGCACCCTATCGCACCCTAACGACGCACCTGACACACCCTAACGACGCACCCTGACGCACCCTAACAACGCACCCTGACGACACAACGCACCCTGACGAACCCTAACGACGCACCCTGACGAACCCTAACGACGCATCCTGACGCACCCTAACGACGCACCCTGACGCACCCTAACAACGCACCCTGACGACACAACGCACCCTGACGAACCCTAACGACGCACCCTGACGCACCCTAACGACGCACCCTGACGCACCCTAACGACGCACCCTGACGAACCCTAACGACGCACCCTAACGACAGGACGCACCCTGACGCACCCTAACGACGCACCCTGACGCACCCTGACGCACCCTGACGCACCCTAACGACGCACCCTGACGAACCCTAACGACGCACCCTGACGAACCTTAACGGCGCACCCTGACGCACCCTAACGACGCAACCTGACTCACCCTAACAACGCACCCTGACGACACAACGCACCCTGACGAACCCTAACGACGCACCCTATCGCACCCTAACGACGCACCCTGACACACCTTAACAACGCACCCTGACGACACAACGCACCCTGACGAACCCTAACGACGCACCCTGACGCACCCTAACGACGCACCCTGACGCACCCTAACGACGCACCCTGACGAACCCTAACGACGCACCCTGACGAACCTTAACGACGCACCCTGACGCACCCTAACGACGCACCCTGACGCACCCTAACAACGCACCCTGACGACACAACGCACCCTGCCGCACCCTAACGACGCACCCTGACGCACCCTAACGACGCACCCTGACGACCCAACGCACCCTGACGAACCCTAACGACGCACCCTATCGCACCCTAACGACGCACCCTGACACACCCTAACGACTCACCCTGACGCACCCTAACAACGCACCCTGACGACACAACGCACCCTGACGAACCCTAACGACGCACCCTGACGAACCCTAACGACGCATCCTGACGCACCCTAACGACGCACCCTGACGCACCCTAACAACGCACCCTGACGACACAACGCACCCTGACGAACCCTAACGACGCACCCTGACGAACCCTAACGACGCACCCTGACGCACCCTAATGACGCACCCTGACGCACCCTAACGACGCACCCTGACGACACAACGCACCCTGACGAACCCTAACGACGCACCCTATCGCACCCTAACGACGCACCCTGACACACCCTAACGACGCACCCTGACGACACAACGCACCCTGACGAACCCTAACGACGCACCCTATCGCACCCTAACGACGCACCCTGACACACCCTAACGACGCACCCTGACGTACCCTAACAACGCACCCTGACGACACGACGCACCCTGACGAACCCTAACGACGCACCCTGAGGCACCCTAACGACGCACCCTGACACACCCTAACAACGCACCCTGACGACACAACGCACCCTGACGAACCCTAACGACGCACCCTATCGCACCCTAACGACGCACCCTGAAACACCCTAACTACGCACCCTGACGCACCCTAACAACGCACCCTGACGACACAACGCACCCTGACGAACCCTAACGACGCACCCTGACGCACCCTAATGACGCACCCTAACAACGCACCCTAACGACAGGACGCACCCTGACGCACCCTAACGACGCACCATGACGCACCCTAACAACGCACCCTAACGACCGGACGCACCCTGACGCACCCTAACGACGCAACCTGACGCACCCTAACAACGCACCCTAACGACACAACGCACCCTGACGAACCCTAACGACGCACCCTATCGCACCCTAACGACGCACCCTGACACACCCTAACGACGCACCCTGACGAACCCTAACAACGCACCCTGACGACACAACGCACCCTGACGACGCACCCTAACGACGCACCCTGACGACACAACGCACCCTGACGAACCCTAACGACGCACCCTAACGACGCAACCTACGACGCACCCTAACGACGACGCACCCTGACGCACCCTAACTAAGACGCACCCTGACGCACCCTAACAACGCACCCTAACGACAGGACGCACCCTGACGCACCCTAACGACGCACCCTGACACACCCTAACAACGCACCCTAACGACAGGACGCACCCTGACGAACCCTAACGACGCACCCTGACGCACCCTGACGAACCCTAACGACGCACCCTAACAACAGGACGCACCCTGACACACCCTAATGACGCACCCTGACGCACCCTAACAACGCACCCTAACGACAGGACGCACCCTGACGCACCCTAACGACGCACCCTGACGCACCCTAACGACGCACTCTGACGAACCCTAACGACGCACCCTAACGACAGGACGCACACTGACGCACCCTAACGACGCACCCTGATGCACCCTAACAACGCACCCTAACGACAGGACGCACCCTGATGCACCCTGACGCACCCTGACTCACCCTAACAACGCACCATAACGACACAACGCACCCTGACGCACCCTAACGACGCACCCTGACGCACCCTAACGACGCACCCTGACGCACCCTAACGACGCACCCTGACGAACCCTAACAACGCACCCTGACGACACAACGCACCCTGACGAACCCTAACGACGCACCCTGACGCACCCTAACGACGCACCCTGACGCACCCTAACGACGCACCCTGACGCACCCTAACGACGCACCCTGACACACCCTAACAACGCACCCTGACGACACAACGCACCCTGACGAACCCTAACGACGCACCCTGACGCACCCTAACGACGCACCCTGACGCACCCTAACGACGCACCCTGACGAACCCTAACGACGCACCCTAACGACAGGACGCACCCTGACGCACCCTAACGACGCACCCTGACGCACCCTAACAACGCACCCTAACGACAGGACGCACCCTGACGCACCCTAACGACGCACCCTGATGACACAACGCACCCTGACGAACCCTAACGACGCACCCTGACGCACCCTAACGACGCACCCTGACGCACCCTAACGACGCACTCTGACGAACCCTAACGACGCACCCTAACGACAGGACGCACCCTGACGCACCCTAACGACGCACCCTGACGCACCCTAACAACGCACCCTAACGACAGGACGCACCCTGACGCACCCTGACGCACCCTAACGACGCACCCTGACGAACCCTAACGACGCACCCTGACGAACCTTAACGACGCACCCTGACGCACCCTAACGACGCAACCTGACTCACCCTAACAACGCACCCTGACGACACAACGCACCCTGACGATCCCTAACGACGCACCCTGACGAACCCTAACGACGCATCCTGACGCACCCTAACGACGCACCCTGACGCACCCTAACAACGCACCATGACAACACAACGCACCCTGACGAACCCTACCGACGCACCCTATTGCACCCTAACGGCGCACCCTGACACACCCTAACGACGCACCCTGACGACACAACGCACCCTGACGAACCCTAACGACGCACCCTATCGCACCCTAACGACGCACCTGACACACCCTAACGACGCACCCTGACGCACCCTGACAACGCACCCTGACGACACAACGCACCCTGACGATCGCTAACGACGCACCCTGACGAACCCTAACGACGCATCCTGACGCACCCTAACGACGCACCCTGACGCACCCTAACAACGCACCCTGACGACACAACGCACCCTGACGAACCCTAACGACGCACCCTGACGAACCCTAACGACGCACCCTGACGCACCCTAATGACGCACCCTGACGCACCCTAACGACGCACCTTGACGACACAACGCACCCTGACGAACCCTAATGACGCACCCTGACGCACCCTAACGACGCACCCTGACGAACCCTAACGACGCACCCTGACGAACCCTAACGACGCACCCTGACGAACCCTAACGACGCACCCTAACGACGCACCCTATCGCACCCTAACGACGCACCCTGACACACCCTAACGACGCACCCTGACGCACCCTAACAACGCACCCTGACGACACAACGCACCCTGACGAACCCTAACGACGCACCCTATCGCACCCTAACGACTCACCCTGACACACCCTAACGACGCACCCTGACGACAAAACGCACCCTGACGAACCCTAACGACGCACCCTGACGCACCCTAACGACGCACCCTGACGCACCCTAACAACGCACCCTGACGACACAACGCACCCTGACGAACCCTAACGACGCACCCTATCGCACCCTAACGACGCACCCTGACACACCCTAACGACGCACCCTGACGAACCCTAACAACGCACCCTGACGACACAACGCACCCTGACGAACCCTAACGACGCACCCTGACGCACCCTAACAACGCACCCTGACGACACAACGCACCCTGACGAACCCTAACGACGCACCCTATCGCACCCTAACGACGCACCCTGACACACCCTAACGACGCACCCTGACACACCCTAACAACGCACCCTGACGACACAACGCACCCTGACGAACCCTAACGACGCACCCTGACGCACCCTAACGACGCACCCTGACACACCCTAACGACGCACCCTGACGCACCCTAACAACGCACCATGACGACACAACGCACCCTGACGAACCCTAACGACGCACCCTATCGCACCCTAACGGCGCACCCTGACACACCCTAACGACGCACCCTGACGACACAACGCACCCTGACGAACCCTAACGACGCACCCTATCGCACCCTAACGACGCACCTGACACACCCTAACGACGCACCCTGACGCACCCTAACAACGCACCCTGACGACACAACGCACCCTGACGAACCCTAACGACGCACCCTGACGAACCCTAACGACGCATCCTGACGCACCCTAACGACGCACCCTGACGCACCCTAACAACGCACCCTGACGACACAACGCACCCTGACGAACCCTAACGACGCACCCTGACGCACCCTAACGACGCACCCTGACGCACCCTAACGACGCACCCTGACGAACCCTAACGACGCACCCTAACGACAGGACGCACCCTGACGCACCCTAACGACGCACCCTGACGCACCCTGACGCACCCTGACGCACCCTAACGACGCACCCTGACGAACCCTAACGACGCACCCTGACGAACCTTAACGGCGCACCCTGACGCACCCTAACGACGCAACCTGACTCACCCTAACAACGCACCCTGACGACACAACGCACCCTGACGAACCCTAACGACGCACCCTATCGCACCCTAACGACGCACCCTGACACACCTTAACAACGCACCCTGACGACACAACGACGCACCCTGACGCACCCTAACTAACGACGCACCCTGACGCACCCTAATGACGCACCCTGACGAACCCTAACGACGCACCCTGACGAACCTTAACGACGCACCCTGACGCACCCTAACGACGCACCCTGACGCACCCTAACAACGCACCCTGACGACACAACGCACCCTGCCGCACCCTAACGACGCACCCTGACGCACCCTAACGACGCACCCTGACGACCCAACGCACCCTGACGAACCCTAACGACGCACCCTATCGCACCCTAACGACGCACCCTGACACACCCTAACGACTCACTCTGACGCACCCTAACAACGCACCCTGACGACACAACGCACCCTGACGAACCCTAACGACGCACCCTGACGAACCCTAACGACGCATCCTGACGCACCCTAACGACGCACCCTGACGCACCCTAACAACGCACCCTGACGACACAACGCACCCTGACGAACCCTAACGACGCACCCTGACGAACCCTAACGACGCACCCTGACGCACCCTAATGACGCACCCTGACGCACCCTAACGACGCACCCTGACGACACAACGCACCCTGACGAACCCTAACGACGCACCCTATCGCACCCTAACGACGCACCCTGACACACCCTAACGACGCACCCTGACGACACAACGCACCCTGACGAACCCTAACGACGCACCCTATCGCACCCTAACGACGCACCCTGACACACCCTAACGACGCACCCTGACGCACCCTAACAACGCACCCTGACGACACGACGCACCCTGACGAACCCTAACGACGCACCCTGAGGCACCCTAACGACGCACCCTGACACACCCTAACAACGCACCCTGACGACACAACGCACCCTGACGAACCCTAACGACGCACCCTATCGCACCCTAACGACGCACCCTGAAACACCCTAACTACGCACCCTGACGCACCCTAACAACGCACCCTGACGACACAACGCACCCTGACGAACCCTAACGACGCACCCTGACGCACCCTAACGACGCACCCTGACGCACCCTAACGACGCACCATGACGCACCCTAACGACGCACCCTGACGCACCCTAACGACGCAACCTGACGCACCCTAACAACGCACCCTAACGACACAACGCACCCTGACGAACCCTAACGACGCACCCTGACACACCCTAACGACGCACCCTGACGAACCCTAACAACGCACCCTGACGACACAACGCACCCTGACGACGCACCCTAACGACGCACCCTGACGACACAACGCACCCTGACGAACCCTAACGACGCACCCTAACGACGCAACCTATCGCACCCTAACGACGCACCCTAACGACGCACCCTATCGCACCCTAACGCACCCTAACGACGCACCCTGACACACCCTAACGACGCACCCTGACGCACCCTAACAACGCACCCTGACGACACAACGCAACCTGACGAACCCTAACGACGCACCCTGACGCACCCTAACGACGCACCTTGACGCACCCTAACGACGCACCCTAACAACGCACCCTGACGACACAACGCACCCTGACGAACCCTAACGACGCACCCTGACGCACCCTAACGACGCACCCTGACGCACCCTAACGACGCACCCTGACGAACCCTAACGACGCACCCTAACGACAGGACGCACCCTGACGCACCCTAATGACGCACCCTGACGCACCCTAACAACGCACCCTAACGACAGGACGCACCCTGACGCACCCTAACGACGCACCCTGACACACCCTAACAACGCACCCTAACGACAGGACGCACCCTGACGAACCCTAACGACGCACCCTAACGACAGGACGCACCCTGACGAACCCTAACGACGCACCCTAACGACAGGACGCACCCTGACGCACCCTAATGACGCACCCTGACGCACCCTAACAACGCACCCTAACGACAGGACGCACCCTGACGCACCCTAACGACGCACCCTGACGCACCCTAACGACGCACTCTGACGAACCCTAACGACGCACCCTAACGACAGGACGCACACTGACGCACCCTAACGACGCACCCTGATGCACCCTAACAACGCACCCTAACGACAGGACGCACCCTGATGCACCCTGACGCACCCTGACGCACCCTAACAACGCACCCTAACGACACAACGCACCCTGACGCACCCTAACGACGCACCCTGACGCACCCTAACGACGCACCCTGACGCACCCTAACGACGCACCCTGACGAACCCTAACAACGCACCCTGACGACACAACGCACCCTGACGAACCCTAACGACGCACCCTGACGCACCCTAACGACGCACCCTGACGCACCCTAACGACGCACCCTGACGCACCCTAACGACGCGCCCTGACACACCCTAACAACGCACCCTGACGACACAACGCACCCTGACGAACCCTAACGACGCACCCTGACGCACCCTAACGACGCACCCTGACGCACCCTAACGACGCACCCTGACGAACCCTAACGACGCACCCTAACGACAGGACGCACCCTGACGCACCCTAACGACGCACCCTGACGCACCCTAACAACGCACCCTAACGACAGGACGCACCCTGACGCACCCTAACGACGCACCCTGATGACACAACGCACCCTGACGAACCCTAACGACGCACCCTGACGCACCCTAACGACGCACCCTGACGCACCCTAACGACGCACTCTGACGAACCCTAACGACGCACCCTAACGACAGGACGCACCCTGACGCACCCTAACGACGCACCCTGACGCACCCTAACAACGCACCCTAACGACAGGACGCACCCTGACGCACCCTGACGCACCCTAACGACGCACCCTGACGAACCCTAACGACGCACCCTGACGAACCTTAACGACGCACCCTGACGCACCCTAACGACGCAACCTGACTCACCCTAACAACGCACCCTGACGACACAACGCACCCTGACGAACCCTAACGACGCACCCTGACGAACCCTAACGACGCACCCTGACGCACCCTAACGACGCACCCTGACGCACCCTAACAACGCACCCTGACGAACACAACGCACCCTGACGAACCCTAACGACGCACCCGCACCCTAACGACGCACCCTGACACACCCTAACGACACACCCTGACGACACAACGCACCCTGACGAACCCTAACGACGCACCCTATCGCACCCTAACGACGCACCCTGACACACCCTAACGACGCACCCTGACGCACCCTAACAACGCACCCTGACGACACAACGCACCCTGACGATCCCTAACGACGCACCCTGACGAACCCTAACGACGCATCCTGACGCACCCTAACGACGCACCCTGACGCACCCTAACAACGCACCCTGACGACACAACGCACCCTGACGAACCCTAACGACGCACCCTGACGAACCCTAACGACGCACCCTGACGCACCCTAATGACGCACCCTGACGCACCCTAACGACGCACCTTGACGACACAACGCACCCTGACGAACCCTAATGACGCACCCTGACGCACCCTAACGACGCACCCTGACGAACCCTAACGACGCACCCTGACGAACCCTAACGACGCACCCTGACGAACCCTAACGACGCACCCTAACGACGCACCCTATCGCACCCTAACGACGCACCCTGACACACCCTAACGACGCACCCTGACGCACCCTAACAACGCACCCTGACGACACAACGCACCCTGACGAACCCTAACGACGCACCCTAACGACGCACCCTAACGACTCACCCTGACACACCCTAACAACGCACCCTGACGACAAAACGCACCCTGACGAACCCTAACGACGCACCCTGACGCACCCTAACGACGCACCCTGACGCACCCTAACAACGCACCCTGACGACACAACGCACCCTGACGAACCCTAACGACGCACCCTATCGCACCCTAACGACGCACCCTGACACACCCTAACGACGCACCCTGACGAACCCTAACAACGCACCCTGACGACACAACGCACCCTGACGAACCCTAACGACGCACCCTGACGCACCCTAACGACGCACCCTGACGCACCCTAACAACGCACCCTGACGACACAACGCACCCTGACGAACCCTAACGACGCACCCTATCGAACCCTAACGACGCACCCTATCGCACCCTAACGACGCACCCTGACGCACCCTAACGACGCACCCTGACACACCCTAACAACGCACCCTGACGACACAACGCACCCTGACGAACCCTAACGACGCACCCTAACTAACGACGCACCCTGACACACCCTAACGACGCACCCTGACGCACCCTAACAACGCACCCTGACGACAGAACGCACCCTGACGAACCCTAACGACGCACCCTATCGCACCCTAACGACGCACCCTGACACACCCTAACGACGCACCCTGACGACACAACGCACCCTGACGACCCCTAACGACGCACCCTATCGCACCCTAACGACGCACCCTGACACACCCTAACGACGCACCCTGACGACACAACGCACCCTGACGAACCCTAAGGACGCACCCTGACGAACCCTAACGACGCACCCTGACGCACCCTAACGACGCACCCTGACGCACCCTAACAACGCACCCTGACGACACAACGCACCCTGACGAACCCTAACGACGCACCCTGACGCACCCTAACGACGCACCCTGACGCACCCTAACGACGCACCCTGACGAACCCTAACGACGCACCCTAACGACAGGACGCACCCTGACGCACCCTAACGACGCACCCTGACGCACCCTGACGCACCCTGACGCACCCTAACGACGCACCCTGACGAACCCTAACGACGCACCCTGACGAACCTTAACGGCGCACCCTGACGCACCCTAACGACGCAACCTGACTCACCCTAACAACGCACCCTGACGACACAACGCACCCTGACGAACCCTAACGACGCACCCTATCGCACCCTAACGACGCACCCTGACACACCTTAACAACGCACCCTGACGACACAACGCACCCTGACGAACCCTAACGACGCACCCTGACGCACCCTAACGACGCACCCTGACGCACCCTAACGACGCACCCTGACGAACCCTAACGACGCACCCTGACGAACCTTAACGACGCACCCTGACGCACCCTAACGACGCACCCTGACGCACCCTAACAACGCACCCTGACGACACAACGCACCCTGCCGCACCCTAACGACGCACCCTGACGCACCCTAACGACGCACCCTGACGACCCAACGCACCCTGACGAACCCTAACGACGCACCCTATCGCACCCTAACGACGCACCCTGACACACCCTAACGACTCACCCTGACGCACCCTAACAACGCACCCTGACGACACAACGCACCCTGACGAACCCTAACGACGCACCCTGACGAACCCTAACGACGCATCCTGACGCACCCTAACGACGCACCCTGACGCACCCTAACAACGCACCCTGACGACACAACGCACCCTGACGAACCCTAACGACGCACCCTGACGAACCCTAACGACGCACCCTGACGCACCCTAATGACGCACCCTGACGCACCCTAACGACGCACCCTGACGACACAACGCACCCTGACGAACCCTAACGACGCACCCTATCGCACCCTAACGACGCACCCTGACACACCCTAATGACGCACCCTGACGACACAACGCACCCTGACGAACCCTAACGACGCACCCTATCGCACCCTAACGACGCACCCTGACACACCCTAACGACGCACCCTGACGTACCCTAACAACGCACCCTGACGACACGACGCACCCTGACGAACCCTAACGACGCACCCTGAGGCACCCTAACGACGCACCCTGACACACCCTAACAACGCACCCTGACGACACAACGCACCCTGACGAACCCTAACGACGCACCCTATCGCACCCTAACGACGCACCCTGAAACACCCTAACTACGCACCCTGACGCACCCTAACAACGCACCCTGACGACACAACGCACCCTGACGAACCCTAACGACGCACCCTGACGCACCCTAATGACGCACCCTAACAACGCACCCTAACGACAGGACGCACCCTGACGCACCCTAACGACGCACCATGACGCACCCTAACAAATCACCCTAACGACAGGACGCACCCTGACGCACCCTAACGACGCAACCTGACGCACCCTAACAACGCACCCTAACGACACAACGCACCCTGGCGAACCCTAACGACGCACCCTGACGAACCCTAACGACGCATCCTGACGCACCCTAACAACGCACCCTGACGACACAACGCACCCTGACGAACCCTAACGACGCACCCTGACGAACCCTAACGACGCACCCTGACGCACCCTAATGACACACCCTGACGCACCCTAACGACGCACCCTGACGACACAACGCACCCTGACGAACCCTAACGACGCACCCTATCGCACCCTAACGACGCACCTGACACACCCTAACGACGCACCCTGACGCACCCTAACAACGCACCCTGACGACACAACGCACCCTGACGAACCCTAACGACGCACCCTGACGAACCCTAACGACGCATCCTGACGCACCCTAACGACGCACCCTGACGCACCCTAACAACGCACCCTGACGACACAACGCACCCTGACGAACCCTAACGACGCACCCTGACGAACCCTAACGACGTACCCTGACGCACCCTAATGACGCACCCTGACGCACCCTAACGACGCACCTTGACGACACAACGCACCCTGACGAACCCTAACGACGCACCCTGACGAACCCTAACGACGCACCCTGACGCACCCTAATGACGCACCCTGACGCACCCTAACGACGCACCTTGACGACACAACGCACCCTGACGAACCCTAATGACGCACCCTGACGCACCCTAACGACGCACCCTGACGAACCCTAACGACGCACCCTGACGAACCCTAACGACGCACCCTGACGAACCCTAACGACGCACCCTAACGACGCACCCTATCGCACCCTAACGACGCACCCTGACACAACCTAACGACGCACCCTGACGCACCCTAACAACGCACCCTGACGACACAACGCACCCTGACGAACCCTAACGACGCACCCTATCGCACCCTAACGACGCACCCTGACACACCCTAACGACGCACCCTGACGACACAACGCACCCTGACGAACCCTAACGACGCACCCTGACGCACCCTAACGACGCACCCTGACGCACCCTAACAACGCACCCTGACGACACAACGCACCCTGACGAACCCTAACGACGCACCCTATCGCACCCTAACGACGCACCCTGACACACCCTAACGACGCACCCTGACACACCCTAACAACGCACCCTGACGACACAACGCACCCTGACGAACCCTAACGACGCACCCTGACGCACCCTAACGACGCACCCTGACGCACCCTAACGACGCACCCTGACGAACCCTAACGACGCACCCTAACGACAGGACGCACCCTGACGCACCCTAACGACGCACCCTGACGCACCCTGACGCACCCTGACGCACCCTAACGACGCACCCTGACGAACCCTAACGACGCACCCTGACGAACCTTAACGGCGCACCCTGACGCACCCTAACGACGCAACCTGACTCACCCTAACAACGCACCCTGACGACACAACGCACCCTGACGAACCCTAACGACGCACCCTATCGCACCCTAACGACGCACCCTGACACACCTTAACAACGCACCCTGACGACACAACGCACCCTGACGAACCCTAACGACGCACCCTGACGCACCCTAACGACGCACCCTGACGCACCCTAACGACGCACCCTGACGAACCCTAACGACGCACCCTGACGAACCTTAACGACGCACCCTGACGCACCCTAACGACGCACCCTGACGCACCCTAACAACGCACCCTGACGACACAACGCACCCTGCCGCACCCTAACGACGCACCCTGACGCACCCTAACGACGCACCCTGACGACCCAACGCACCCTGACGAACCCTAACGACGCACACTATCGCACCCTAACGACGCACCCTGACACACCCTAACGACTCACCCTGACGCACCCTAACAACGCACCCTGACGACACAACGCACCCTGACGAACCCTAACGACGCACCCTGACGAACCCTAACGACGCACCCTGACGCACCCTAATGACGCACCCTGACGCACCCTAACGACGCACCTTGACGACACAACGCACCCTGACGAACCCTAACGACGCACCCTGACGAACCCTAACGACGCACCCTGACGCACCCTAATGACGCACCCTGACGCACCCTAACGACGCACCCTGACGACACAACGCACCCTGACGAACCCTAACGACGCACCCTATCGCACCCTAACGACGCACCCTGACACACCCTAACGACGCACCCTGACACACCCTAACAACGCACCCTGACGACACAACGCACCCTGACGAACCCTAACGACGCACCCTGACGCACCCTAACGACGCACCCTGACGCACCCTAACGACGCACCCTGACGAACCCTAACGACGCACCCTAACGACAGGACGCACCCTGACGCACCCTAACGACGCACCCTGACGCACCCTGACGCACCCTGACGCACCCTAACGACGCACCCTGACGAACCCTAACGACGCACCCTGACGAACCTTAACGGCGCACCCTGACGCACCCTAACGACGCAACCTGACTCACCCTAACAACGCACCCTGACGACACAACGCACCCTGACGAACCCTAACGACGCACCCTATCGCACCCTAACGACGCACCCTGACACACCTTAACAACGCACCCTGACGACACAACGCACCCTGACGAACCCTAACGACGCACCCTGACGCACCCTAACGACGCACCCTGACGCACCCTAACGACGCACCCTGACGAACCCTAACGACGCACCCTGACGAACCTTAACGACGCACCCTGACGCACCCTAACGACGCACCCTGACGCACCCTAACAACGCACCCTGACGACACAACGCACCCTGCCGCACCCTAACGACGCACCCTGACGCACCCTAACGACGCACCCTGACGACCCAACGCACCCTGACGAACCCTAACGACGCACCCTATCGCACCCTAACGACGCACCCTGACACACCCTAACGACTCACCCTGACGACACAACGCACCCTGACGAACCCTAACGACGCACCCTGACGAACCCTAACGACGCACCCTGACGCACCCTAACGGCGCACCCTGACGCACCCTAACAACGCACCCTGACGACACAACGCACCCTGACGAACCCTAACGACGCACCCTGACGAACCCTAACGACGCACCCTGACGCACCCTAATGACGCACCCTGACGCACCCTAACAACGCACCCTGACGACACAACGCACCCTGACGAACCCTAACGACGCACCCTGACGAACCCTAACGACGCATCCTGACGCACCCTAACGGCGCACCCTGACGCACCCTAACAACGCACCCTGACGACACAATGCACCCTGACGAACCCTAACGACGCACCCTGACGAACCCTAACGACGCACCCTGACGCACCCTAATGACGCACCCTGACGCACCCTAACAACGCACCCTGACGACACAACGCACCCTGACGAACCCTAACGACGCACCCTGACGCACCCTAACAACGCACCCTGACACACCCTAATGACGCACCCTGACGACACAACGCACCCTGACGAACCCTAACGACGCACCCTATCGCACCCTAACGACGCACCCTGACACACCCTAACGACGCACCCTGACGCACCCTAACAACGCACCCTGACGACACGACGCACCCTGACGAACCCTAACGACGCACCCTGAGGCACCCTAACGACGCACCCTGACACACCCTAACAACGCACCCTGACGACACAACGCACCCTGACGAACCCTAACGACGCACCCTATCGCACCCTAACGACGCACCCTGAAACACCCTAACTACGCACCCTGACGCACCCTAACAACGCACCCTGACGACACAACGCACCCTGACGAACCCTAACGACGCACCCTGACGCACCCTAATGACGCACCCTAACAAATCACCCTAACGACAGGACGCACCCTGACGCACCCTAACGACGCAACCTGACGCACCCTAACAACGCACCCTAACGACACAACGCACCCTGGCGAACCCTAACGACGCACCCTGACGAACCCTAACGACGCATCCTGACGCACCCTAACAACGCACCCTGACGACACAACGCACCCTGACGAACCCTAACGACGCACCCTGACGAACCCTAACGACGCACCCTGACGCACCCTAATGACACACCCTGACGCACCCTAACGACGCACCCTGACGACACAACGCACCCTGACGAACCCTAACGACGCACCCTATCGCACCCTAACGACGCACCTGACACACCCTAACGACGCACCCTGACGCACCCTAACGACGCACCCTGACACACCCTAACGACGCACCCTGACACACCCTAACAACGCACCCTGACGACACAACGCACCCTGACGAACCCTAACGACGCACCCTATCGCACCCTAACGACGCACCCTGAAACACCCTAACTACGCACCCTGACGCACCCTAACAACGCACCCTGACGACACAACACACCCTGACGAACCCTAACGACGCACCCTGACGCACCCTAATGACGCACCCTAACAAATCACCCTAACGACAGGACGCACCCTGACGCACCCTAACGACGCAACCTGACGCACCCTAACAACGCACCCTAACGACACAACGCACCCTGGCGAACCCTAACGACGCACCCTGACGAACCCTAACGACGCATCCTGACGCACCCTAACAACGCACCCTGACGACACAACGCACCCTGACGAACCCTAACGACGCACCCTGACGAACCCTAACGACGCATCCTGACGCACCCTAACGACGCACCCTGACGCACCCTAACAACGCACCCTGACGACACAACGCACCCTGACGAACCCTAACGACGCACCCTGACGAACCCTAACGACGCACCCTGACGCACCCTAATGACGCACCCTGACGCACCCTAACGACGCACCCTGACGACACAACGCACCCTGACGCACCCTAACGACGCACCCTGACGAACCCTAACGACGCACCCTGACGCACCCTAATGACGCACCCTGACGCACCCTAACGACGCACCTTGACGACACAACGCACCCTGACGAACCCTAATGATGCACCCTGACGCACCCTAACGACGCACCCTGACGAACCCTAACGACGCACCCTGACGAACCCTAACGACGCACCCTGACGAACCCTAACGACGCACCCTAACGACGCACCCTATCGCACCCTAACGACGCACCCTGACACACCCTAACGACGCACCCTGACGCACCCTAACGACGCACCCTGACGACACAACGCACCCTGACGAACCCTAACGACGCACCCTATCGCACCCTAACGACGCACCCTGACACACCCTAACGACGCACCCTGACGACACAACGCACCCTGACGAACCCTAACGACGCACCCTGACGCACCCTAACGACGCACCCTGACGCACCCTAACGACGCACCCTGACGAACCCTAACGACGCACCCTAACGACAGGACGCACCCTGACGCACCCTAACGACGCACCCTGACGCACCCTGACGCACCCTGACGCACCCTAACGACGCACCCTGACGCACCCTGACGCACCCTAACGACGCACCCTGACGAACCCTAACGACGCACCCTGACGAACCTTAACGGCGCACCCTGACGCACCCTAACGACGCAACCTGACTCACCCTAACAACGCACCCTGACGACACAATGCACCCTGACGAACCCTAACGACGCACCCTATCGCACCCTAACGACGCACCCTGACACACCTTAACAACGCACCCTGACGACACAACGCACCCTGACGAACCCTAACGACGCACCCTGACGCACCCTAACGACGCACCCTGACGCACCCTAACGACGCACCCTGACGAACCCTAACGACGCACCCTGACGAACCTTAACGACGCACCCTGACGCACCCTAACGACGCACCCTGACGCACCCTAACAACGCACCCTGACGACACAACGCACCCTGCCGCACCCTAACGACGCACCCTGACGCACCCTAACGACGCACCCTGACGACCCAACGCACCCTGACGAACCCTAACGACGCACCCTATCGCACCCTAACGACGCACCCTGACACACCCTAACGACTCACCCTGACGCACCCTAACAACGCACCCTGACGACACAACGCACCCTGACGAACCCTAACGACGCACCCTGACGAACCCTAACGACGCATCCTGACGCACCCTAACGACGCACCCTGACGCACCCTAACAACGCACCCTGACGACACAACGCACCCTGACGAACCCTAACGACGCACCCTGACGAACCCTAACGACGCACCCTGACGCACCCTAATGACGCACCCTGACGCACCCTAACGACGCACCCTGACGACACAACGCACCCTGACGAACCCTAACGACGCACCCTGACGAACCCTAACGACGCACCCTGACGCACCCTAATGACGCACCCTGACGCACCCTAACGACGCACCTTGACGACACAACGCACCCTGACGAACCCTAACGACGCACCCTATCGCACCCTAACGACGCACCCTGACGAACCCTAACGACGCACCCTGACGAACCCTAACGACGCACCCTGACGAACCCTAACGACGCACCCTAACGACGCACCCTGACACACCCTAACGACGCACCCTGACGCACCCTAACGACGCACCCTGACGACACAACGCACCCTGACGAACCCTAACGACGCACCCTATCGCACCCTAACGACGCACCCTGACACACCCTAACGACGCACCCTGACGACACAACGCACCCTGACGAACCCTAACGACGCACCCTGACGCACCCTAACGACGCACCCTGACGCACCCTAACGACGCACCCTGACGAACCCTAACGACGCACCCTAACGACAGGACGCACCCTGACGCACCCTAACGACGCACCCTGACGCACCCTGACGCACCCTGACGCACCCTAACGACGCACCCTGACGCACCCTGACGCACCCTAACGACGCACCCTGACGAACCCTAACGACGCACCCTGACGAACCTTAACGGCGCACCCTGACGCACCCTAACGACGCAACCTGACTCACCCTAACAACGCACCCTGACGACACAATGCACCCTGACGAACCCTAACGACGCACCCTATCGCACCCTAACGACGCACCCTGACACACCTTAACAACGCACCCTGACGACACAACGCACCCTGACGAACCCTAACGACGCACCCTGACGCACCCTAACGACGCACCCTGACGCACCCTAACGACGCACCCTGACGAACCCTAACGACGCACCCTGACGAACCTTAACGACGCACCCTGACGCACCCTAACGACGCACCCTGACGCACCCTAACAACGCACCCTGACGACACAACGCACCCTGCCGCACCCTAACGACGCACCCTGACGCACCCTAACGACGCACCCTGACGACCCAACGCACCCTGACGAACCCTAACGACGCACCCTATCGCACCCTAACGACGCACCCTGACACACCCTAACGACTCACCCTGACGCACCCTAACAACGCACCCTGACGACACAACGCACCCTGACGAACCCTAACGACGCACCCTGACGAACCCTAACGACGCATCCTGACGCACCCTAACGACGCACCCTGACGCACCCTAACAACGCACCCTGACGACACAACGCACCCTGACGAACCCTAACGACGCACCCTGACGAACCCTAACGACGCACCCTGACGCACCCTAATGACGCACCCTGACGCACCCTAACGACGCACCCTGACGACACAACGCACCCTGACGCACCCTAACGACGCACCCTGACGCACCCTAACAACGCACCCTGACACACCCTAACGACGCACCCTGACGACACAACGCACCCTGACGAACCCTAACGACGCACCCTATCGCACCCTAACGACGCACCCTGACACACCCTAACGACGCACCCTGACGCACCCTAACAACGCACCCTGACGACACGACGCACCCTGACGAACCCTAACGACGCACCCTGAGGCACCCTAACGACGCACCCTGACACACCCTAACAACGCACCCTGACGACACAACGCACCCTGACGAACCCTAACGACGCACCCTATCGCACCCTAACGACGCACCCTGACGCACCCTAACAACGAACCCTGACGACACAACGCACCCTGACGAACCCTAACGACGCACCCTGACGCACCCTAATGACGCACCCTAACAAATCACCCTAACGACAGGACGCACCCTGACGCACCCTAACGACGCAACCTGACGCACCCTAACAACGCACCCTAACGACACAACGCACCCTGGCGAACCCTAACGACGCACCCTGACGAACCCTAACGACGCATCCTGACGCACCCTAACAACGCACCCTGACGACACAACGCACCCTGACGAACCCTAACGACGCACCCTATCGCACCCTAACGACGCACCCTGACACACCTTAACAACGCACCCTGACGACACCCTAACGACGCACCCTGACGCTCCCTAACGACGCACCCTGACGCACCCTAACGACGCACCCTGACGAACCCTAACGACGCACCCTGACGAACCTTAACGACGCACCCTGACGCACCCTAACGACGCACCCTGACGCACCCTAACAACGCACCCTGACGACACAACGCACCCTGCCGCACCCTAACGACGCACCCTGACGCACCCTAACGATGCACCCTGACGACCCAACGCACCCTGACGAACCCTAACGACGCACACTATCGCACCCTAACGACGCACCCTGACACACCCTAACGACTCACCCTGACGCACCCTAACAACGCACCCTGACGACACAACGCACCCTGACGAACCCTAACGACGCACCCTGACGAACCCTAACGACGCACCCTGACGCACCCTAATGACGCACCCTGACGCACCCTAACGACGCACCTTGATGACACAACGCACCCTGACGAACCCTAACGACGCACCCTGACGAACCCTAACGACGCACCCTGACGCACCCTAATGACGCACCCTGACGCACCCTAACGACGCACCCTGACGACACAACGCACCCTGACGAACCCTAACGACGCACCCTATCGCACCCTAACGACGCACCCTGACACACCCTAACGACGCACCCTGACACACCCTAACAACGCACCCTGACGACACAACGCACCCTGACGAACCCTAACGACGCACCCTGACGCACCCTAACGACGCACCCTGACGCACCCTAACGACGCACCCTGACGAACCCTAACGACGCACCCTAACGACAGGACGCACCCTGACGCACCCTAACGACGCACCCTGACGCACCCTGACGCACCCTGACGCACCCTAACGACGCACCCTGACGAACCCTAACGACGCACCCTGACTCACCTTAACGGCGCACCCTGACGCACCCTAACGACGCAACCTGACTCACCCTAACAACGCACCCTGACGACACAACGCACCCTGACGAACCCTAACGACGCACCCTATCGCACCCTAACGACGCACCCTGACACACCTTAACAACGCACCCTGACGACACAACGCACCCTGACGAACCCTAACGACGCACCCTGACGCACCCTAACGACGCACCCTGACGAACCCTAACGACGCACCCTGACGAACCTTAACGACGCACCCTGACGCACCCTAACGACGCACCCTGACGCACCCTAACAACGCACCCTGACGACACAACGCACCCTGCCGCACCCTAACGACGCACCCTGACGCACCCTAACGACGCACCCTGACGACCCAACGCACCCTGACGAACCCTAACGACGCACCCTATCGCACCCTAACGACGCACCCTGACACACCCTAACGACTCACCCTGACGCACCCTAACAACGCACCCTGACGACACAACGCACCCTGACGAACCCTAACGACGCACCCTGACGAACCCTAACGACGCATCCTGACGCACCCTAACGACGCACCCTGACGCACCCTAACAACGCACCCTGACGACACAACGCACCCTGACGAACCCTAACGACGCACCCTGACGAACCCTAACGACGCACCCTGACGCACCCTAATGACGCACCCTGACGCACCCTAACGACGCACCCTGACGACACAACGCACCCTGACGAACCCTAACGACGCACCCTATCGCACCCTAACAACGCACCCTGACACACCCTAATGACGCACCCTGACGACACAACGCACCCTGACGAACCCTAACGACGCACCCTATCGCACCCTAACGACGCACCCTGACACACCCTAACGACGCACCCTGACGCACCCTAACAACGCACCCTGACGACACGACGCACCCTGACGAACCCTAACGACGCACCCTGAGGCACTCTAACGACGCACCCTAACAACGCACCCTGACGACACGACGCACCCTGACGAACCCTAACGACGCACCCTATCGCACCCTAACGACGCACCCTGAAACACCCTAACTACGCACCCTGACGCACCCTAACAACGCACCCTGACGACACAACGCACCCTGACGAACCCTAACGACGCACCCTGACGCACCCTAATGACGCACCCTAACAAATCACCCTAACGACAGGACGCACCCTGACGCACCCTAACGACGCAACCTGACGCACCCTAACAACGCACCCTAACGACACAACGCACCCTGGCGAACCCTAACGACGCACCCTGACGAACCCTAACGACGCATCCTGACGCACCCTAACAACGCACCCTGACGACACAACGCACCCTGACGAACCCTAACGACGCACCCTGACGAACCCTAACGACGCACCCTGACGCACCCTAATGACACACCCTGACGCACCCTAACGACGCACCCTGACGACACAACGCACCCTGACGAACCCTAACGACGCACCCTATCGCACCCTAACGACGCACCTGACACACCCTAACGACGCACCCTGACGCACCCTAACGACGCACCCTGACACACCCTAACGACGCACCCTGACGCACCCTAACAACGCACCCTGACGACACGACGCACCCTGACGAACCCTAACGACGCACCCTGAGGCACCCTAACGACGCACCCTGACACACCCTAACAACGCACCCTGACGACACAACGCACCCTGACGAACCCTAACGACGCACCCTATCGCACCCTAACGACGCACCCTGAAACACCCTAACTACGCACCCTGACGAACCCTAACGACGCACCCTATCGCACCCTAACGACGCACCTGACACACCCTAACGACGCACCCTGACGCACCCTAACAACGCACCCTGACGACACAACGCACCCTGACGAACCCTAACGACGCACCCTGACGAACCCTAACGACGCACCCTGACGCACCCTAACGACGCACCCTGACGCACCCTAACAACGCACCCTGACGACACAACGCACCCTGAAGAACCCTAACGACGCACCCTGACGCACCCTAACGACGCACCCTGACGCACCCTAACGACGCACCCTGACGCACCCTAACGACGCAACTTGACGACACAACGCACCCTGACGAACCCTAATGACGCACCCTGACGCACCCTAACGACGCACCCTGACGAACCCTAACGACGCACCCTGACGAACCCTAACGACGCACCCTGACGAACCCTAACGACGCACCCTAACGACGCACCCTATCGCACCCTAACGACGCACCCTGACGAACCCTAACGACGCAACCTATCGCACCCTAACGACGCACCCTAACGACGCACCCTATCGCACCCTAACGCACCCTAACGACGCACCCTGACACACCCTAACGACGCACCCTGACGCACCCTAACAACGCACCCTGACGACACAACGCAACCTGACGAACCCTAACGACGCACCCTGACGCACCCTAACGACGCACCCTGACGCACCCTAACGACGCACCCTGACGCACCCTAACGACGCACCCTGACACACCCTAACAACGCACCCTGACGACACAACGCACCCTGACGAACCCTAACGACGCACCCTGACGCACCCTAACGACGCACCCTGACGCACCCTAACGACGCACCCTGACGAACCCTAACGACGCACCCTAACGACAGGACGCACCCTGACGCACCCTAATGACGCACCCTGACGCACCCTAACAACGCACCCTAACGACAGGACGCACCCTGACGCACCCTAACGACGCACCCTGACACACCCTAACAACGCACCCTGACGACACAACGCACCCTGACGAACCCTAACGACGCACCCTGACGCACCCTAACGACGCACCCTGACGCACCCTAACGACGCACTCTGACGAACCCTAACGACGCACCCTAACGACAGGACGCACACTGACGCACCCTAACGACGCACCCTGATGCACCCTAACAACGCACCCTAACGACAGGACGCACCCTGATGCACCCTGACGCACCCTGACGCACCCTAACAACGCACCCTAACGACACAACGCACCCTGACGCACCCTAACGACGCACCCTGACGCACCCTAACGACGCACCCTGACGCACCCTAACGACGCACCCTGACGAACCCTAACAACGCACCCTGACGACACAACGCACCCTGACGAACCCTAACGACGCACCCTGACGCACCCTATCGACGCACCCTGACGCACCCTAACGACGCACCCTGACGCACCCTAACGACGCACCCTGACACACCCTAACAACGCACCCTGACGACACAACGCACCCTGACGAACCCTAACGACGCACCCTGACGCACCCTAACGACGCACCCTGACGCACCCTAACGACGCACCCTGACGAACCCTAACGACGCACCCTAACGACAGGACGCACCCTGACGCACCCTAACGACGCACCCTGACGCACCCTAACAACGCACCCTAACGACAGGACGCACCCTGACGCACCCTAACGACGCACCCTGATGACACAACGCACCCTGACGAACCCTAACGACGCACCCTGACGCATCCTAACGACGCACCCTGACGCACCCTAACGACGCACCCTGACGAACCCTAACGACGCACCCTAACGACAGGACGCACCCTGACGCACCCTAACGACGCACCCTGACGCACCCTAACAACGCACCCTAACGACAGGACGCACCCTGACGCACCCTAACGACGCACCCTGACGAACCCTAACGACGCACCCTGACGAACCTTAACGACGCACCTTGACGCACCCTAACGACGCAACCTGACTCACCCTAACAACGCACCCTGACGACACAACGCACCCTGACGAACCCTAACGACGCACCCTATCGCACCCTAACGACGCACCCTGACACACCTTAACAACGCACCCTGACGACACAACGCACCCTGGCGAACCCTAACGCGGCACCCTGACGCACCCTAACGACGCACCCTGACGCACCCTAACGACGCACCCTGACGAACCATAACGACGCACCCTGACGAACCTTAACGACGCACCCTGACGCACCCTAACGACGCACCCTAACAACGCACCCTGACGACACAACGCACCCTGGCGAACCCTAACGCGGCACCCTGACGCACCCTAACGACGCACCCTGACGCACCCTAACGACGCACCCTGACGCACCCTAACGACGCACCCTGACGCACCCTAACGACGCACCCTGACGCACCCTAACGACGCACCCTGACGAACCCTAACGACGCACCCTGACGAACCTTAACGACGCACCCTGACACACCCTAACGACCCTGACGCACCCTAACAACGCACCCTAACGACAGGATGGACCCTGACGCACCCT